>NC_046374.1:30967244-31147619 GCF_011125445.2 Fundulus heteroclitus
CGATCATTTTCAACATGCTATGCTAGGTCAAATGTAAGCATAAGGTGAAAATGTTACCCTTGTAGACTGTTGTGTTAACTTTAGAGATATCTGTCTTCCTATGCACATTCATAATCATTTCCTGAGTTTAATGAAGTACTGATCAGCCATGTATCCTACCTCAGAGCAGGGAGGATGGTGGTCTGTGGGGATGTGTTGGGTTTTCCATTGTCGGACCGGTTTCTCAATTCAACGTCGGTCACAGCTCTCCAGCTTACAATCCCATTTTGTATGTCAGATATCCAGTCTCCACCAGCCAACCTGCAATGGGTGTTATTGGGAAAGATTAAGATGTGAAACAGTGAGTGATAAATACAGCACAAAAACAACTGTGCTGTCCTGTTGGTTATCCATACTGATATGGAATGGATAATATGTCAGGAACAAAAGGAGGATGTTTGGAGGATCATTTAATGAAAATCAAAACTATCAACAAACAGACGGCTTAATCCAAAGTAACTGAGGCAGGAGGGTGGTCCAGTTTACTAAAATGTCATTGCAGCAACTCCAGATGGTCCTCAGTAGTTTGTTCAGCCCCACGTCCGTATGAATGCCTGACAATGTTGTGGTATGCTCCTTATGAGAAGACGGATAGTGTCCAGGGGAATCTTCTCCCGGCTCCAGGGCAGGACATTGCTAAGTTCTTGGACAGCCTGGGTTTAGGTCAGGGGAGCATGGAGGTCAGTCAGTGGTATCAATTACTCCATCCTCCAAGAACTACTCTTGTCATGTTACCATGGACCAGGAGGAACCCAGGGCTCACTGCACCAGGGAATATCTCACAATGGATCCAAGGATTTCATCTTGATAACTAATGACAGTTTATTGCATCCTGCTACCAGCAGAGACACTGATCCTGGTCAAATGCTAAAACATTGAAAATATGTCAAAAATGAAAAGAGAAAACACATCTGTGGACTCTCGCGGTCCCTTTAGTGAACCTGTTTCTTCAGCTTTGGTCACCTGTCGGTTACAGTTTAAAGCTTATGTAATTAGTGTGGAGGACTCACACAGTCTCAAATCCAGTGTTGTTGGGGAGCAGATGAGTTATTGCTCCTTCTCTCTGACACCATTCACCGCTCACTTCGTCAACAACAGATAATGCAAGGGTCTGGGTCTGTGTTCCACAGTTTCCACCACACTGCCATGTATCAGAATGTGTGCACGAGACAAAATTCAGCTTGTAGCGAAGGATCACCTGTGGATTTAAAGGGAGGAGATTCTAATTACAGTCAAATACTTAAAGCCAGACATAACCATTGACAAATAACCTTATCTTACTGAGACCGAGCCGTCCGCATGAGTCTCCTCTGGATAGTAGGTCATCATGGTGCCAAGAAAATGACTGGCCTGTGAACCTCTGACCATCATCAGCAGCAGCGGAACCAAGGAGAGCAGCATGGTGAAGCAGTCAGAGTCTCTTCACAAACACTGCGAGAAAACAGAGACGAGGAACATTTATACTCTTCCTCCTCCTCCTTCCTTCCTCCATCCTGCCATCATCTCTTCTTTCATTTACTGACTCACGAAGGAATGTTGTTAAACATGTGGTTTAACACAAAGGAACAAGAAAGTCACCTGGTATGAGGATGTTTCTTTTAACTGTGAGATAAAGATCAGAGCTATTTAAGGAAAACTCACTAGGCAGAGGAACAGACGTAAAGGATTTTTCTCCAAATAAGTAAACTACATTAAGGATTTTTGAAAACATACAAGCAGTACCTCTGACTTAACAGAACAAAACACTGTAGTGAAGAATAAAGAATCATGTTTTTGGAAATGGCTTTTGCCTCATTTTGTTCTACTCCACAGGTTTAATTGGTCTCATTGTGTTTAAACACAGGGAAGACAGAGGAGGAGACTGCAGGTAGCATTGTGCCTAAAGATATTGTTTAAATATTAGATATTGTTTGACACGTCTTTCTGAGACTCATTTCTTTTTGCATGGAGGATTTTGTTAATCATCCGTTTGTGCAGGTTTTCTTTTCTTTTCAGGAAAAGCATGTCCCCCCCAGTAATTAGATCACAGTCTCGTGATCATCCACTAGGGGTGGTACCAATACTCAGGATGCAGACACTTGCATCCTGAGTATTGGTACCTGGGGATAAACTTCTCAACTTTTACAGTCTGCGCAGATTATGAAGAGTTGAAGCTCACTGCTTTTGTTTCAGGACTGAAAAACCTGAGGATCATTTACTTATCAACTGGGCCTGCTGAGGGATTAATGGCTACAGGTCTTGTTGAACCAACTAAAACATATCAAACTCACACAATGTGTCATGACCCAACACTCAGAGTAAAAGAGGTTTGCCTTAATAACAGTTGTTTACAGTTTCATATGGAGTTGGATCGAATGTTTTCTATTTTGCTGTTCTAGAATATGTTTTTAGTCTATTCCCAGCAAAACAACAAGAGCTTTCTTTAAAAATTCATACAGTATTTAATCAAGTGCAACACATGGGTGTAATGTATAGAGAGCCGTTTCATTGAAAATTAAATACATAAATAAGTACTGTTATTAATAAATTCAATCAAATAAATGATTATCTCAATGAAATAAACAAAATAAGTATTTTAAAAATACATGTATATCTTAAATTATCATTCCTTTATTTATTTACTTAAAGAAGTAATCATGTATTTATGATCCCCCCCCCCCCCTCACATCTTCCTCTCACAGGAGAGACAGTCTCTTTTCCGTGGATCTCATGTCTACACAGGAGGGGCAAAGCTATGGAGGACCAAGTCGTTAAAATATTACGTTTACTTTATTGCAGACCAGGTAAAAAAATCACAATATAATAATTGCTGATTTTAGCCCATGGTGCAGAAAGTTTGGGCATCACTGGCCTACATGGTTTTCCTTATTAGAACCTACCCCATCACCATAATGTGTGGCAAGACATCAAGTGAGTTTGATATGTTTTAGTTGGTTCAACAAAACCTCAGCAACCTCAAACTCCCTCAGCAGGTCCACCTAAGTATGCAATCCTCAGGTTTTTCAGTCCTAAAATAAAATCTGCTGAAACCAGTGAGCTTAAATTCTCTTCAAAGACTGTGAAAACTGTTAAAGTTGTGTAGTTTATCTCCCGGTGCCGTTACTTAGGATGCAAACATCTGCATACTGAGTACTGGGTACCACAGACAACCACTGATCCTTATTGGATGATAATGAGACTGCAATCTAATTAATGTGGGGGGAAAAATGCTTCTTGTGACGTTTAATGCTGCCTGCATGAGCGGTTCTAGACGGGGGCCAACAGGGGCCAGTGCCCCAGTCTTCACTCTTGTACTGAAGACATCATACTGAATACATTTCTTATAATGATTATGGGCTCCAGATATGATATGCATTTGAGAAACTGTAACTGATGGACCAATAATATTTTTTTAGCTTTCCAATTTTACATGAACGATGATTTAAGATTTAAGCTGTTGCACTTTTAGTTTCAGCCATATTGAGATAGGATCAGTTTTCACTTGCTAGATCAGGGGTCTGCAACCTGCAGCTCCAGAGCCACAACTCTGGAGCTGCAGGTTAACATTAATTGAACTCTTTGGCTCAATTAATGTTTAGCGACAAAATATTGGACTGTCTTTTAGTTTGTCTGTTTTCTTTTCTTTTATTTTGTTTCATTCTTTTGTTCTGTGCCCCAGTGGGAAAACCCTTGCCCCACCCTGCCCTCTGGTGAATTTGATCTAGAAACGCCTGTCAACTCCTTTCCACCATTGCTTTGCATATTTAAGTCAATAAAAAAAAATACATTGTTAAAATTAGGGACAAAACATATGTGGTTAAAGAAGCTTTTCAACGTTTTTTTATTGTCCAAAGGAAGTTTTTCCTTAACCACATTAGAAAGAAGAAGTAGGTTTGTTTCTAAAACAATGATGAATACAATCATCCATGCAGAAAGAAATGCACCTCAGAATGACTTGTGTCAAAATAGGTTGGCTTAGCAAACAGCTAATTTTAAGCAGTGTCATTACAAACCTCCCTACAGCTGCCTGCTCTGCCTTCCCTGAATCTAAATAGAATGACACCAACCTGCACTGTAAAAAAATTAAAAAATAAAAATCCTTTTTGTTGGGCAAAAGTTTTTTTCTGAAAAGTTGAAAAACTAAGTGCAACATATAGGGACAATAGTTGAAGTCAACAAAGAAAGCCAAGGTAGTTGTAATGTTTACCATTGTTAATTTGTCAGTGCTCATACCCTTAGGTTTTAGGTAATTTCAACTGTGCAAAGTTCTGCTAACTTTTGTGCTTTTGTTATGAAATGCGGGAACCCCAACTTTTGGAGCTGTCTTTTGAGTTAGAGGCTGATTGTACTTTTATTCTTTAATTTTAACAATAAGAATTGCTGCTAAAGAGATGTTGCAAAACAACATTTTGTTGCACTTTCTGTGCAATGACATTAAAGGTTCCAATTTATTTCTAATATGAGTGTAAAGTTATTACATCTCATACTTGAGTCACTAGAGGTCAGGGTTTATAACTGTCAGAGAGCAGCATTGTGGTTAGAGCGCAGGACATTTCCTTCTTACAGAGGCTGCAAAGGTTGTTGGTTCAAAACACAGACTGTAATGTCCCTGAAACAAAAAGGGCAGGACTATAATACAGATGACAATTTTCTCCAGTCAGAATAAGAGCTGAATAAAAAGAAGCTAACTCAAACGCAAAACGGATGGTTGAGTTGAAGTACTAAACTCTATTCCTCAAGTGTCTTGCCTCAAAATATTGAGTTCTGCCAAAATTTATTTTTTTACAGGGTGTAGATCAGAGGAATTTTAGTTAAAACACATCTCCAAATACATGACGGGCATTCTTCATTGCAGTCGTCTTTTTTTTAAGTCAGAGGCAATGCTTGTACGTTTTTAAAAATACTTGATGCAGTTTACTTGAGGGAGAAAGATCCTTTACATGTGTGTCATAAATGGTGTCCTTTGGTTTCTCCTGCACAGGGATCTAATGGGATCTTTATCTCACAGACATATCCTCATACCAGGGGACTTTATGGTGCATCTTCTTTTTTCATTTTTTTGTGATAGACCACATGTTTGACAACATTCCACCACGAATCAGTAAATCTCTGATGAGATGATATGTGATGGAGTCAGGGGAGGCTGAGTATAAATGTTCCTCGTCTCTGTTTTCTCGCAGTGTTTGTGAAGAGACTCTGACTGCCTCACCATGCTGCTCTCCTTGGTGCCTCTGCTGCTGCTGGTGGTCAGAGGTTCACGAGCCACTCATTTTCTTGGCACCATGATGACCTACTATCCAGAGGAGACTCATGCGGACGGCTCTGTCTCAGTAAGATAATGTTCTTTGAGAATGGTTGTGTCTGGCTTTAAGTATTTCATTGTACTTCAAATCTCCTCCCTTTAAATCCACAGGTGATCCTTCGCTACAAGCTGAATTTTGTCTCGTGCAATGATTCTGATACATGGCAGTGTGGTGGAAACTGTGGAACACAGACCCAGACCCTTGCATTATCTGTTGTTGACGAAGTGAGCGGAGAATGGTGTCAGAGGGAAGGAGCAATAACTCATCTGCTCCCCAACAACACTGGATTTCAGACTGTGTGAGTCCTCCACACCAATTATTTAAGGTTTAGTGATCAGGCCTAAAAATTCACTTAAACTGGATATGCATATATAAATACACACTGCTTGAAAAATTAAAGGAACATTTTAATTGCAGCAATGAGACGACCCCAAAAACAGGAATGGTTTTGCAGATGGAGGCCTCAAACATTTTCCCATCTTGGGCTTTTTTGACTCCATTTCAGTAGTTTTGCCTCAGTGTCACTACTGGTAGCACAAGGCAATACCTGGACCTTACGGAGGTTGCACAGGCAGTGCAAATCCACCAGGTTTAAACATGCCGTTGCCAAAAGGTTTGCTGTGACCGTCTCAAGATCATGGAGGAGGTACCAGGAGATAGACAGTTACTCTCAGGGCCCTTAACCCATGAGCAGGACCAGTATCTGGAGCTTTTTGCCAGGAGGAACAGGATGAGTACTGCCAGAGCCCTACAGAGTGACCTCCGGTGGGCTGCTGGCATGAATGTCTCTGACCAAACCATTAGAAACGTCATGATGAGGGCCCAGCGTCCTCTAGTGGGCTCTGTGATCACTGCCTGGCAGCGTGGAGCTCGACTGGCGTTAACCAGAGAACACAAGAATTGGTTCAGCTTCAGCACCAGCGCCCTGTTCTTCTCCCAGATCAGAGCAGGTTCAAGTGAAAGGGTCTGGAGAAGCTGCGTTATACGTTAGGCTGCCTGCAACACTGTTCAGCATGATCGCTTTGGTGGTGTGTCAGTGTTGGTTGGTTGGTTGGGGAGTTTTCACATCTGAATCCTTTTCCAATAACACCCATTGCAGGTTGGCTGGTGGAGACTGGATATCCAACATACAAAATGACATTATAAGCTGGAGAGCTGTGACTGCCGTTGAATTGAGGAACCGGTCCGACATTGAAAAACCCAACACATCCCCACAGACGACCATTCTCCCAGCTCTGAGGTAGGACACATGACTGACGGGTACTTCATTAAACTCAGGAAATATACATTAAAGTGAATACATGGGACACCCATCCCAGATGATAACATGACAATGCACAAGGGGAACGTTTTCTTTTATTCCTTTTACATTTGACCAAACACGCATGTTGAAAATTACTAATATTTTTCTCAAGTACCAATTAAAAAGAGCATTTACTGGCATCACAGCAATCATATGCTTCTTATAATTGCTGACAGGATTTTTTTGCATGACATCCCTCACCATTTATCTTCTGCAATGAGCACCATTGAGCTTGGAAGGGCTCTTTGCCAGCACCCTAATCTTTAGGCCCCTCTACAGATCCTTTAGTTAGAACTTTGGCTTGGCATGGGCAAAATAGCGGGATTACATCTTAAACTTTCAGAGCCTTTTTACTCGAGCCACAGTCAATCAGTCTGACGCATATTGGTGGGTTACTTGGGGTTAAGTGCCTGGCTCAGAGGCATATCAACACATAGCGGTAGGAAGCAAGAGTTACTTTCAGAGTTTTAGGGTTGCAAGACAGCTGCTCTACCCACTGAATCACAGTCAAACTTAACTGTTGATATTGATATGGATGTTTTTGCTCTCCCAGAATACCTTCAAATTGTCCCAAAACCATAAATTTACTGGCCTTCGACCCGAACGGAGACGAAGTTAAATGCAGATATGGAAACACATCAGAGTCAGAGTGTAACCCGTGCACACCCCCGTCTGTCCTCAGCCTCTCATCCGTAAGTGAGAACGTTGGAGTGAATTTTATCAATCTATGATGATGCTGTTTCAAAGGTCATTTTTTGTAAATATATATTTTCATGGGACAAGGCTGAAGATATGACATTTTGATACAAGCACATGTAATCAGTGTACAGCTGGTATTACAGCGTAGATTTGCTGTCCACTTAAAAAAACACAGCCATTAATGTCTAGACTGCTGCCAACAAAAGTGAGTACATCCTCAAGTGAGAATGTATGTCAATATTTTGTGTGGCCACCAGTATTTTTCCAGCACCGCCTTGAGTCTCTTGGGCACTTAGTTCACTAAAGTGTGACAGGTTGCCACTGGAGTCCTCTTCCACTCCCCCGTGAAGACATCATGGAGATGATGGGTGCTATAGAGACCTTGTGCTTCTTCAACTTCTGTTTGAGGATCCCCCACAAACTTCACAGCAGTTTGCCTCCCAGCTTCAGTTTCCCGTCGGTTTCCTAAGGCAGCGTTTATATCTGATGTGTGTTTGGGTTAGTTTTCATGTTGGAATGCTGCCCTGCCACTGGGTCGATGCTCTGCGTCAGAAAATCTCCACATCCATGGTTCCCTCAATGAATAGCAGCCATTCACACTTCCACAACCATGTTTGAACCTTTTTTTTTATAGGTGACCTATTTTACTGCTTCCAATTGAAAAATGAATAAAAATGTTAGGATTATGTGTGTATCAAATGTTCAGGGATTATGCCACATGTTTAAACCTTGGTATTACACCGTAGTATTTTGGAAAGAATAAATTCATGTTAATATTTATATTGTAATGATAATATTTTGTTTTTTTTTTCTAATGTTTTTATCTCTTCCAGTCTTGTTCTCTGTCATTCAGCCCGACCAACAGCAGTAATACCAACCAAACTCTGATTGCGTACGCGGTCCAGTTGGTGATGGAGGACTTTCCCACACAGAACATCACTTTGACTGAAACTGACGGTTCACAGGAGGTGAAAACTCCTAGCGATGCCATTAGCAAGATACCTTTACAGTTTGTTTTGAAAGGTACGATCCCATACTTGTTTTACAGCCACAGACAGCGACAACTTCTAATCAAGGAAAGCTTCCTTTTTCTCACGCATTCAGTTTTCTACTGTCCTTCAATTCTTTAGTGGGTCCTACGGTACCATCCTGCACTGAAGGTCTCTATCTGCCCAGATTCCTGTCTCCAACTCCCAGCAACAGAGCTCAGCTCTACACTCCTGCCGGTCAGGCTCTGGAAATCAGCATCAGAGCGGAGGCCACTCTGTCTAAGTAAGTGACAGAAAAACATTTTGAGAGGTTCACTAATTAACAAAGTTTAAAATCAAGATCATACTTCTTGTATTGGTGTAATATTTCAACGGAATAAACATGAGAAGTCACTTTCATGAGAATAAACTTTTCTATAGTAATCAGGAATTTCTCTTTTACTTGCGTATACTTTCCCTAACATCTCCTCCTCTAACTTTAGCAGCAGCATGTGATTTATAACATAAGCAAACTGTGGTTTATTTCTTGCTTTTGCACAGACTTGAAAATCTACTAAACATATTTACCCAAATGAATAAAAGCATGTGTCACTAAATGCATCCATGCAGAAACCTGAAAGCTGCCTCTAAATCTTTGACCTATTTTGGCTTTTTTTCTCTCCAAATCTTCAGCTTATAGTTTATGGGAATGACAATGCATGCTGTGAATGCCACACTGCTGTCCTGTTTGACAGGTTTTACTCACAGGCAGGAATTTGGTCGTATCTGTTAGTTCACATAGCTCCAACATAGATGCAGGAACGTTAGCAAAAATGCAAGAGAAACATGTGACACTCCTAACTTATCTCCTAACAAATCTGTTTGTTGTGTTTGTTAAAAGCATCACCGGCCTCCTGTACAGTGGGCCTTACAATATAATCCTCAATGGTTCATCAGGATCGGGTAACTTCTCTCTGACGTGGACGCCGTCTGCAAGTGAGGAAGGACAGAGCCACCCCGTCTGTTTCGTCGTCCAAACAAGGTCATTGTTTTTTCTAATGAATACATCAGATATGTATCACTGCAGAGTTTTGCAGCTGCTTTCTTGTCACTGGATTTCTAAACACTTTCCAGCATTCCTTTGCTTTAAGCTTTAGTGGTTTCTAATTAATTATATATTCAAAGCAGAGGTGACATCACAGCATCGGTTTGAAAGTGTGGCTGGTGTAAAACAATGTTTTATTCATTTTGAACAAAGACTAAACGTTTCTGGAGTTGATCCTAAGCCGAGCTAGCATCTAATCATAACTAGCACAGTTAGCATCACTAACTGATCAGCAGTCGCTATGCTATGTGAATTCTTCAGAAAACATACCTTAGATCCTTATCTGGAAGCTGAGATTTCCTACAGGTTGCATTGGGAATATTTCCAACCATAGCGTGTTCCACAATACACAACACATGTAAGCTGTAGTGTCAAGAGCATATTACCAGAGCAATGGGGCTGCAAGCCTGTGCATATCCTCAATGGTTCGAGTCATGGCAACCACAGCAGGCTCAAATTAAAGGCAACTTGACTTTTGCTTAGTTTTTATGAATATGTTTAATCACCGATCCAGGAGTCTATATTTCTGGAGACTCCCAGTTGAGCAACCTGGAGACTGGGCACTTCTGGTTTTAACCACAAGGAGACCCATCTTCCCTGGAGCGTTTTAGGCCAGAAGCAAATAAATGACCTGCCCATCCAACACCTCTGTAATTTTCTTTATTTATGTAACTGATTCTGGTGAGACCGATTGGAAACAACCCACATCTTATTCAGAAGTCTTCAGATTTCCTTTCCTGCATCTAACACCTGACACTGGTACCTTGTTTCTTTTGATGATATATTTTTTTTTTACCTGCCTCCCTACATCAGAGCCAGTTAACACGGACAAGATATGGCTGAACAGAATGCTGAAAGAAAACCTGACCTGTTGGACCGGTGTATCTGTACTACATATTTCAAGTATAGTGACAACTTTTACAGACAGAAACACGGGTTTGCCATGGGCTCCCCAGTTTCTCCCAGTATGGCCAATACTGTACGTAAATACAGGGCACTCAGTATTTACAAGGGAACACCATCAACTCACTGGTTCAGATATGCGGATGACACTTGGGTCAAAATCTAAATCCAAGAAGTAGCGGTAGAAGAATGACATAAAACACTGACATTCCATACGTGACTGGGGTTTCTGAGAAAAACAGGAGAATCTTGTCAAAATACAACCAGCCAGTGACTTTCTAACCTGACAACACTCTCAGACAAAGACTGGCACATCCCAAGACAGAACACCCAAACCAAAGCAGAGCGGTATATGCATGCTGTCCATTGCAGCAGGGCTTGCCTTGACTTCAACACTTGAACAAAGGCGGTTCAAAAGAGGGGTAAAGTCTTGAATCTTTTTCACTTAGTAACAGCTTCCACACTGAAGAGTGTTAGAGTTAGACCTCTGGTTTGTGCCATTCAAGCAAAATAAATCTGTTTTGACAGCAAAAGTTGCAAGGCAAGGCAAATTTATTTATATAGCGCATTTCAGTACAGAGACAATGCAAAGTGCTTTACATGATTAAAATACAGGAGAAAGAAAGGAATAAAAGCAAGTAGGAATAAAATGTAGAAACAAAGGATCCATGGACAAGGATCCATCTGCACATTTACCAGAAAAGTAATCGTTACTTTATCTATAAAGTGGACGCTTAAAGACATCCACTTTATAGATAATAGAGGAATTATTATGAATAAATTCACGTTACTTAATACCAACTGATGCTACAAATGTTTTATCAGTCTGTTTTAATAAAGACGTGGTATGTCCAGTATTAGGCTACATTCACACTGCAGGTGTTCCTTAATGCTCAATTCCGATTTTTTTGTGAAATCGTAATGCTGCAGCATATCTTGCGTTCTTTACGTTATTCTCCAACCAGAGGCAGCACTTTACCAACGCAATCTTTTTAAGATCGAAAAGGAAAAGAGCCAAATTTTAGCGACGTGAGCGGCTTTACTGAAACAGACTTCATTTATAATTTTGGAATGACAAAGGCAACCTTTATGTGCGTCTGAACGGATCTCTTTAGCGCTCTCACGTAAAAACACACATCTTCGGCCAAAGTGGTGAGTAAATGCGTTGCCGTGGGGCTGAACGGACGTGCAACAGGTGCTTGTTACCGCACAATAGCCAACCTCTTTGGCATAGCCAGGTCCACCGTTAGTGACGTTTGTCAATTATCAATGACGTGTAGGTCGGATAAATGCGACCCGGCCGTACAGACACAGGTCGCATTTGAAAAGATCAGATACGTATCGTATTCAGGACCACATATCCAGGCGACCTAGGTCGCATTTGAAAAAATCCGATCTGTGTTGTTCAGACTGTCATGAAAAGATCAGATCCAGATCACATATGGGCAAAAAAATCGGAATTGGGTCACTTCAGGCTGCAGTGTGATTGTAGCCTTAGACAGCAGCTTCTGACCATTGGAACTGTCCCTGCAAATTATGTATTGCTGCATATTTCAAACAAATCTACTTTGTTTCTAGAAATCACAATTAGACTTTAATTTCTTTTTTTACAACAATCTATTAATATTAAAGCTTTTGTTATATTTTCCCACAGTGTCTTCGGCACTTTGTATCACTCTGACCTGCGGTGTGTTATTGTGACGGTTGGAAACAGTGAGTGAAGTTCTCTATCGCTGCTCATGTTTTAAAGTCCATCAGTGGTTTTCTGCATTGCTGAGGTTTCTCTGGATCTGTCCACAGCCCCAATCACACAACCACCTATAGTTGTGCCTCCAACTGTACCGACTACAACGGCATTAATAAATTTCACTACATCACCGACCCTAAATGTTACATCTAGACCCACCACCATGACCCCAGCTGTCAATGCAACATTATTGCCATACTTTACAACCCTAAATGCATCTGCTACTGGACCGCGTAAGTAGGACAGAAGTAGAGGTTTGCAGAGTCTGTCATAAATACACTGTATTCTATTACTTTGAAGTATTCTGGCCCAGATCATAACATTGATTCTCTCTGTTTCTAGAGTATGTTATTGCTCTGAACATGAAAATCTCTACCACACTTTCACTGGACAATGATTATGATACCATCATTAATCTGGTAGGTAACCTTCTTGACTTTGAAAGAAAGGATAAGGACTCAGTTTCGGCGTAACAGATTTAGCCGATTTTCCTGTAAAACATCTAGTGTGCTCCTCCTCTAAACCTTTTTAGTATCTTTGGATCTTGATGCCAACCCAGCTGGCATGGGCTGCTCATGCCAGCTGGGAAATAACTGAAATTGTTTTGAAGCAGAGTCATTAAAAAAGAAAATGTGTCATAGAACATGTTACCACCATGTGTTTTCTCCCTTAGATTAAAAACAAACTGGTTGAACGAGGGCTGCCATCAGACATAAGTCTTCGCCTCCTGAGCAACAATTAAGTGGTCGTTACATCAGCGAGCCCCTAGAGCAGCAACATTAAGAAGAACTGATTTCTACAAGAAAATGTATCTCCAGAAGTCATGTATACCTGTTTTTTGTTTGTTTGTTTTGGGGAGATTTTTCTCTTTTTGCAGTTTTTAACCTATCAGTCAACCTATATATTTTCTAAATAAATTATAAGTGGTTGAAACTGTACATTTTGTGGTTGATTACATTTCAATTGTAAATTTCAATATCTGCCCTTTAGCCTCTTCTCTAAGGTCGAACACCATAGACTTTAGTCCACAGGACACCTTCCCAAATATTTTAGATGTGTTTTCATCCAATCACAGCTGATTCAAATAGATTAATTAGCTCCTCAGCATGTAATCAACCTTTGCAGGAACATGCCAGTGACCCATTTATATGGTTGCGGTGTCATGAAATGTCTAAAACATGCAGGATAGCAACCCTTGATGGCTGACTTTGAACACCGCTGAATTAGAGAGTGTCCCTTAAGTCAGTAAGCAAACCGGGTTCTATTGGTGTTTGTACTTTGTTTTCCTTTCTTGGAGAAGAAGGAGATTTGAATAAATAAATAAAAAAACAAGATAGTAAAAATACAAAGATATACAAATAAAAAAGGTAACTTAAGCCACTCTAAGTAAAAGCTTTGTCAAAAATTAAGGTTTTAAGCCTGGTCTTAAAAGTAGACAGGGTGTCTGCCTCACAGACCAAAACTGGGAGTTGGTTCCACAGGAGAGGAGCCTGATAGCTAAAGGATCTGCCTCCCATTCTACTTTTAGAGACTCTAGGAACCACCAGCAGACCTGCAGTCTGAGAGCGAAGTGCTCTGTTAGGAACATACGGGGTAATCAGAGCTCTGATGTATGACAGAGCTTGATTATTTAGGTTTAGCAGTTTCTATTTAATTATATTCGACGAAGAGGCAATGTGACAAAATCTGTTTGAGAGAGCGGCTGCTGTAAAACAGTGTTTTAATGTTTTAAAACAAAGACTAAATGATTCGGGAGCCGACTGTAAGTTATGCTTAGCTTCTAATGTCAGCAACTAGCACCATTAGATTCACTAACTGTAAACAGCAGTATTTATGCATATTGTTTAGGCAAAGGCAAGGCAAATTTATTTATATAGCACAATTCAGTACAAAGACAATGCAAAGTGCTTTACATGATTAAAATATAGCAAAATAAAACAGAATAAAAGCAAGTAGGAATAAAATATAGATAGAAAATAGAACAAAAAAGTGGTGATTCAGTTAACTAGGACAGTTGAAGGCAATTTTAAACAAATGTGTTTTTAATCTTGATTTAAAGGAACTAAGGTTTTCCACATCTTTACAGTTTTCTGGAAGTTTGTTCCAGATAATTGGAGCATAGGAACTAAATGCTGCTTCTCCATGTTTAGTTCTGGTTCTAGGTATGCAGAGTAGGCTGGAGCCAGAAGACCTGAGTGGTCTGGATGGTTGATACACTGATAACAAGTCTGTGATGTATTTAGGTGCTAAGCCATTCAGGGATTTATAGACTAACAGAAGTATTTTAAAGTCTATTCTCTGAGATACAGGGAGCCAGTGTAAGGACTTTAGAACTGGGGTTATGTTCTCTACTTTCTTAGTCTTAGTGAGGACGCGGGCAGCAGCGCTCTGGATCAGCTGCAGCTGTATGACCCACTTTTTAGGCAGACCTGTGAAAACACCGTTGCAGTAATCAATTCGACTAAATATAAACGCATGGATTAGTTTTTCTAGATCCTGCTGAGACATCAATCCTTTAATCCTAGAAATGTTCTTCAGGTGATAGAAAGCCGACCTTGTAACTCTCTTTAAATGCTTTTGGAGGTTCAGGTCTGAGTCCATCACTACTCCCAGATTTCGGGCCTGATCAGTGGTTTTTAGCTGAAGCGACTGAAGCTGTGTGTTAACTTTTGATCTCTACTCTATTGGTCCAAAAATTATTACTTCTGTTTTGTTTTTATTCAATTGAAGAAAATTTTGGCACATCCATGCATTGATTTCTTCTAGGCATTTACTCAGTGCTTGAACTGGTTCATAGTCACCTGGTGACATGGTGATGTAGAGCTGTGTGTCGTCTGCATAGTTATGGTAGCTGATGTTGTTGTTTTTTATGATTTGAGCTAGAGGGAGCATGTAGATATTTAGAGAATTTACTATGCACCCAGGTACCTATAAATGTTAATTTCTAGAAGAAACATGTTGACAAAACTAAAAGATCGCTTTAACCTAAACCTGCCAAGGGTTTAATCATTTTGGGCTCATTGTGCTTAATTTCCAAAAGCCAAAGGCCAACTTCTACAACAGGTAATGAAACTTTTAATACCATTGCAGAACCTCACTTCAAATCACTTTTTTATCCTTTAGGGAGAATTGGCCTTTGAATAAAAACAAAAAGCCAAGAACTAGAAATACACTTTTCGTGTTTAAGCTTAGCGTCGGTTAGCAGGCAGCTTTTTATGAACTGTATCTTCAGCCAGAAATGTGGTAGCAGCCACAAATAAAAAAAAATGTTCCTTATTGAGATGTTTTGCGAAGTCTTTAGATACTTCTTTGTTTACAAAAACACTTGATTGGATGTCTGTTTTTCATCTCTGTTCTATAGAAAGTGTTCACTTATATCTTCGATCACTGCTCACATGCATTCAGAAAGAAAAACCTCAGACTATTATCTCTCGCTGGTAGACATTACGTCACACTGGGTAAATTCAAGACTTTTTTGTGTGCTAAACCACAGTTACTTCTTTCATTTGTGAGTAATAAAACAGACAATGAAAGGAAGACGTGGTACAACAGTCTGTGAAAGCATAATTACTCCTTGTGAGTGTTGTCTGGTGCTCACACACTGATGCCTGGGGCTGTAATGGCAGCTGTGGATCTGAGACTCAGACGATTACGGTATCTGTGGTTGAGGAAGTTAGCAGTGAATGGTGAATTAGTTTTAATTTAATCTGATCAACAGGTTCACCCTTTTAATCAAACAGCACATCTTTGAATAAAAAAACATCATCTGAAAAGGCTGTTTTTCCTTATAATTCCTGTAAATACGAGGACAGTTTTAGTTGTTGCTGAGTTTTGTGGCTCTGCACCACCCTAGTACACTATGTAGCATCTCAAAGCGTCTCAATTACATCCACTACAGATTGGCTGGTTGGATAAATGACATTCAATCGTTCGTCGCTGTCTGACATTAAATCCAACTTTCTGTTTTAGACCAGATAGGATCACCAAAATGTTCAGTGTTAAATGATTAATAAATTCAGTAGCTCACACAGAGTTCCTTAGTGTTTGGTAAATTTTCCTTTAACGTGGATGACGTGGGAGAAAAGAAGAGATGTTTTTGTAAAAGCTTACAAAGAATGAATGTTCTGTTACAAAAGCTAAAAGCTGAAACTGTTTGATAGATAATAAGTTTCCTTTAGGTCACTTTGACCATAGACGTAGTTGAAAATATTTCCCGTCTGCTGCACACAGTCTGAGGTTTAGCCTGAGTCGTCTTTGATAATATATTCTTTAAGAAGAGATTTGTGTGTCTTCTACTTCCTCTTCCTCACAATGACTCCTTTCGACTGTGTGGTTGTTGTTTTTTTTGGTTTTGTTTTTTACCACAAGCATCTAACAATAGTTTTGCTGGAACATTGGCCATTTCATCTGACAGATCTTGAGTCTGGTCTGAATTGTGTGTGTCTCATTGTGTGACCTTTTCCGCCCATCTAAAAACAAGACTCGTTTCGCCGTGGACAGTCTTACCAGCTGCAGCCTCCATCTTCACAAGGTCTTTGCCTCCATTTTGGAGTAGATATACCAACATCCATTAATTTCTAGGACACATAAAGGTTCTCCTTAAAGTATATTATGATAGGTGGGCATTCCCATGATATTTAGGCATGTCATTGTTTGCACAAATGAACGGGGCAGCTCAGCCATCTAGGAAACTCTACCCGAGGATGAAGGAGACTTGTGAAGTTCCACAATTCCCTTCCTTCAGATGTTTCCAAGCTGTAGCGCAAGCAAAGAGAGAGGAATTCAAACCTCTCTTTACTTTAGGTAAAGATTTGGCAAAACTGTCTAAATTTTCTCCTGAGTTTGCCAATAAGGTGATTTTGACAGAAATACCGACCAGACTTTTTCTCTTTAAATCTTCCTGAAGACAGTTGTCTCTGGCTGAAACCAATGTTTACCAAAGGTATCCAGGCATGTTTTCAAGAATCTTGAACTATTTATTTTTCATGGTTTGGGGGGGGAGGGGTGGAGTTTATTAAATTTAATAAACATCAAGTTTCAACACTAACTTTCATCATCGGCCCAGGCATCGGCCCAGGCAGCATGGACAGCAATCATGAACAACACACCAGCACAACTCTGGACAAATCCTGACTTTGCCTGCCTTAATATTATTATATTTTGCGTTCTGTCTCCCAGGAGAAGTGGGAGTGGTTTGGAGTCTCTTCTGACCTGGCTGCTCCTCCTACCTGTGGCTCTACTTACTCTCCACAAAGCTGGCAGTTCAGGCTTTTGGTTTGGCTAGGTTTGGGGTTGCTCTGGTTGTGTCTTATTTCTTTGGATCTTTCTTTGTTTCACAATACAAAACCTGCACATCCACTCTTCTATACACATCCGCACCCAACACAACTGATTTATTTACATGCACTTCACAATACTTTATTTTGCCTCTGCTTAGTTGTATTTAATAAAAAGACACTTAATTGACTGCTGAAATCAGTGTGTCTGTGTTTCTGTCATGAGCCAGGTTGTCACAAAAAGCCGCAGCTTGTAATGCTGTTCACTTTATTCGATGCATTCAAGTATGCATAAACTGGATAATTCAAATCCACTGTACTTATTTTGGTTGTTAAATGAGCTGTGTGGTTGTAGAAGGGGGGAACTGTATGTAGATGCTTTGAGGAGTGATATTTTTTCCTGGGAGCTCTGTTTTGAGTCTCAAAGTTGAGCAAGTGTTGCCTCTTCAGGAGGCTTTTGGGTGTTTACACAGTCACGTTGTAGCAGAAGTTGGTCATCCTTTGACAGCTGTCGCTGGAGGACTTCACTCATTTCACTTTTAAGCAACAGAAGAGAGATAAAGTTAGTCATCCATAACCATTCAGTAAAAAAAAACACATAACTTGCTACTGAAATTGGTTTGTCTTCTATTTTTTGTCATTGCCTAAACCTTGGTTGTGACAATTGAAATACACCTTTGTGCATTTTGAAATTTATCATACTTTACAGTCATCTATAACTCTTAAAAATGTTTTTTCCCTTTCTTCCATTACTGTTTACAGGATGGTAACTGGATTCATAACATGATTGAGGACCAATAAATGTTTTGTGAAAACTGAGGGGAACAACTAAACAAGCTCTGTTTCATTCGCCAGATCCAGTGAATTGTGTTAAGGTGTATTGTTTATGGAAAGTAAAAGATTTCCTGGGTATGATCTTGTGGAAACCTGTGAGTCAAGTCACTTACGGTAACAACTTGCATGAGAATCATTAGGTTGGAATTTAAAGCATTTCTGGCCAGGATAGGTGTCATGCAACTTTATCTCTGACAGCCGTCGAAGACGATTTAAAACGTCACCAAACACAAAGCTTCTGTTCTAAGGGTGAAAATGAATGAGCTTAAAGAAACCTAAACACGATTAAAGAAGTCCAACAAGCCAAGAGGAACAAACAGAATGTAAACATATGTACACGTCCAGAACCAAAGGTTTGAAGGTAATGTTACTAAGTGAAAATAGGCAGGTAGAAACTGTAGAGCTGTGAGAAAAGCTGAGGTTGGCAGGAATGTAGAATATCAGGTTTGGCAACTTGTACACATGTGTTTTGAGAAAACTTTTATAACAAGAATTTCAACAGATCTTTCAACTTGTTGATGTTCCCATGATGAGTAAATGGTCATAGTGTGGCCCTTTGTTCTGGTACCGAACTCACCAGTGAGTAATTATTATTCACTAAAACTCCAAGATCACGTCTTGTACTGTCAATATAAATGCAGCATACAGTGGTCCAGCACACTTGGACTAAACTCATCCTTTCCTTTGCAGTCTTGCGTTCTCTTCTTGAACCCAACCTGTAGCATGGGTGAAGGAATAGAGGCAGTGCAGCTGGTGACTGAAGGCTTTCTCTGGAGAACCATGTCATTTCCTCATTAGTGCAATCACCAAATTACCATTACAGGTTTTTACACACAGTAATTCTTATTATTATTTACAGCAATGGCACAGCAGTCAGCATGAAGAGGATTTATCTTTTGTGACAAATATGTGTCTTGACTCCTGATCAAATAGAGTTTTATAGACAGATTGATTTTTTTTCGTAGATGTTAGCTAGTTGCTCTTCTGTAATGACTGATTCTGCAGGACCCTCCTGCCCATAAGGATGTTTACCCTCTAAGCTATGGCATTTTGGCCAGACCACTAAAAACTCAGAGCATGAGCATCAGAGGGCTTGGGTTGATCCTTTATCCATGCCCTCTGATGCTCATTCTAGACATATCAGCTCCTCCTAAATCAAATCCTCCACAAATACTATGTTAGTCTGTATGTGGACAACATGTACTCAACATTGGACAACTCATTGTTTAGTTTAGTTTATTTGGCAGGGACCGTTGCACATGTATCAGTGATGAGGCCACAGTCTCCCACAGTCCAAAAACATGACTGTTAAATTAATTGGCCTCTTGAAATTCAATATACTGTATCAAAAGCCTTACGCGGGGCTAAAAGCCACCTTTCATGTATCAAGGGTTGACTTGATTGACTCCGGAAGGTAACAAGCTGTCTCAGTAGATTGTTTGTTTCAGAAGCAAAACTGCATACGGTGAAGAAGGGCATTTTCATGAAGGTGTGTTGTTAATTGTTGAGCATTAAAATCCTCTGCAATTACCTCATTTTCAGGTTCATCTTCCCCTTGGATTTTTAATTTAATTGTCTCTTTATATATCTAGAAGATTTTGCTCTGGCAGTTCTCAGTTGCGTGGTCACCTTATTTCTTAAATTTGCACATATAAGGACTCGTTAAGAGGCCTGATTTCAAATACATTTTTAGGGCAAAATCTTTTTTCTTCATCAAAACACAAATATATTCATTAAACCCTGGTAAATTTTGTTTTTTTTTCCCCTGTTTTTCCTGTAGTATGCATTTACAAATTTGACCTTTATCGTTACGTTTTCACATATCTTTTCACAGTTTCTGCTTACACTCATATATGTCCAGTCTATTTCCATAATCTCAAACGAACTAACATTTTGCGAGGTATAAACATTATATCGCTATGTTATTCATCTACAACTCACAGAAAAACAAATACAAATTCCTGGAGTGCTGAAAAAGCAAGAAACTCCATCACCTCCATCTAGCAGCTAGTCATGGAAGTGCAAGTACTCTAACTCCTGTTCCCATCTCAGTCAGATAAATTAGGCTTTTTTCTATGTTTTATCCTTTTCTCGTCTCTCCTTTATTGATCTCATTGGTGGAGCTTAACTACTGCAGCCTACATGGGGGTGTTTCACAAAAGTAAATATCAATAATTCAGGAAAGGAGAAGAAAGTTATGGTTGACCCCACTTTTTCATAGCACCTGGTTTAAGCAGTTTAAACCATTAAGCCAAGTTTGAAAAGAAGCAGCAAGGGTAAGTAACCTTGTTAGGTAAACACCAGCAGTATACCGCGAAAAACTAACTAATTAATTATAAATGAGCAATTAAATCTAATGATGCCTTTTTGTAGAGAGGGTAAAAATTAATCTGTCTAATAATCTTTAGACAGATTAATATATGTTACTATATGTCTTGCAACAATATAAATCTCAATGAAATTTTTCCCCTGCATGTAACCCATCCCTTATAGTCTGGCCTGGGGGCCATTTGCGGCCCCTGGACTGATTTTGTGCCCCCCCACCCACCCACCATATTAGCATAAAAAATCCTGTTTTTTGTATTGCTAGACCAAAAAGAATTCTTGTTTTTGTTCAACTCAGCCTAAAATAATTTACCCAGTAGGTGGCCATCTTTTAATAAAGCAGATAAGCAAAACCTGTAATTTGTAAATCACTGTAGGTTACGGTAATTTACACATCCCTTTACTTCAGAAAATCTGACAATTCTTTTTCAAATGATCGTATCAGGTTAATAAATTCACAACATAAATGTTGGTTATTTATTTTTAATCTATTTTAATCATTTGTTTGGCCCTTGAGTACTTTTGGCTTGACAATTTGCTGAAAGGTTTGGACACTCCTGACTTATAGGGAGCAGTGGGCCTCCACTGTGCAGCACTCTGAGAATTCTGGGGCTGAATTATCACATTGTGGAATAAAAAAGGTACAGGTTGCCATCCATAAGGTGCAATCGGTATAAATATTCTTTTGTCCAATGGGCTATCAAAGCACTTAATCAAATTTGACCAAGCATGGCACATTTTAGAGCATTTTAGAATGTTTAATGCTACTATTCTTTGTTGTTTAGTGTGGTATTTGTGCTGATATGTGTGGATCATGAGATAAAAAAACAAATAATAACATGTATCTTTTTATTTAACACCTTTGCAGTGATGTACCTCCTGAGAGGTGCCAGGTAGACTATATTATTGCTGTTGTTTATAAAAGCTAAATTTCAATCAGGAGTCTGTTGCTACAACTGAATACAATGTTTACCAGGTTAAAGTTTAGACGACTTTTAAAATGCACCTTTTATGTGATGTAATACCAGTGTTTTGGTAAAAATCTTTTTGCTGTGAGTCATGAACTGTTGTTGTGGAGGACCCAAATACAGACTGCAGGAGAGGCAGAACCAGGAGGAAAAAAAAATTTATTTAACTAAATTGGAAGCTTAAAATATAGAAACAAAAGGGAGAAAAGGCAGCAAAGGAATCCAAACTATAGTGTAACCTGTAGACCACGAGCACAGGAACCAAAAGGTGAATTCCACATTGACCAAATTAATATTGTATTTCCAATCATACAAACATCAGTAAATGCTGACATTTATCAATCCTGAGGGCTTTTTCACGAAACCAAGTGAAAGGATTAAGTCAGGATTTTCCTAACATTCTGGTTGAGTTAAGCCCCAATTTACCATGGCGATTTAATCTGTGCAGCTAGCCTGCTGCAGACCAGGCCGACAGCCAAATTTAGTTAATCCTGGAGCCTTAACTGTTCAGCCTTTGGTCACACTGGTCAGGAACCAATGAGGTTTGTCAGTGATTCTGTTTCCTTATCTTTTTTTTTTCTTTTCTTTTCTTATACCGCTGATACACATTGATATTCAGTCAAGTATTATTATTATTTCAAACTTATGATAGTTGCCTATGCCATTATTAACTGTATTATTATCCATGTGGGTATTGTTACCGTTCAATTGTGTTCCTGAAGACAGCTGTTGTTCTAAGTTTGAAGTTTTTTTAAGTGAAACAATGAAACAAAATAAGTTATTCTATTTGTAGCTTTTGGAAAGGTTGGGAAATACTACTTTAGAACACAAATCCCCAGGAATATACTTAGTTTATTTCTTCTTATTAATAGAAACAATTAAGACTTTCTGTGTGTTTGTTAAGGTATGAAAGAAGTCTGGTCAAGGATTAACTTAGCTTATTCCTTTGTTGTCTTTTCCTATGTCTGTAATGTTTTTCTGTTGATGTACAGCACTTTGAATCCTACACTAAAATTCCACACAAACATTTTAAAACTTTGGTTCTGATTCACCCTCTTTTAAGGGAAATGTTTACAAAGAGATGTATTGTGAACTTGTTTTAGTTGATTTACAGGTTGCACTTGATTAGTCAAGATTTAATGTCTCAAAAAAAAGTTTGTTTTCATGTCTTTTGGTCAAAGACTTTTAATTCTAAGTTTCTCATATTTAATCCAACATAAGTAAGTGAAAGAAAGCTTCAAGCTGCTAAAACTACGGTGGCCCTAAGGTGCAAAGCGCTACAACATTTAGGAAAGCGCTACAACATTTACAAACCGGAAGATGAACGTCCCAGTGGGAGACCTAAGAAATCGCTGATTTGACTACAGCTCGTTTTTACTTTTGAACCGGAAGTTATTCTGGCTTTAATGTGTTTTTTAAAAAAAATAATGTTCTCGGTGATCCAAACCGTAAGATGCAGTCTAAAACGCCACTTAGTCTGTTTATAAGTTTCGTTTTTATTAATTCTGCTTTTTTTAACTACGTGCGCTGTTTTGTTTTTATTAATTCTTCTTTTTTTTTTTACTATGTGCACCCTGTTTCTGTGCATCAGCGCTCTAACTGGTCTGCTCCTTTCCCCTCCCTTCCCTCGGACCCAGGGGCTTTTATCAGCGGCAGCCTTATTACTACGTTTAATGTCTTTCCACTCCTACCAAAATGTCCCAATTATTCCTTATCTTCCCTCTAAAGGAGTCTGTTACAGTCTTTATTTATGCATTTTGCCCACTGTTTATCCCTCCCACGCAGCGCGCGAGGGTAAAATGGAGCAGCTGGATCATGCGTAAAGACGCAGTGTGAACCCCTGTATGATTTAAGGGTTGCAGCTGAGGGGAAAATGTTGGCTTGATCAAACTCCGCCTCATTCACAAATGAGACCAACATGGATAGATTAATGATAAGCTGTAGTTTCACTATCAACTACGATAACATAAAAAAGAAAAAACATCGGTTGCAGTTACAACAACACAAGCATCATAACAAAGGTTGTGGTAATAAAATTACTCAATGTCTGCGAGTGGCAGGGACCTGAGAACACTGTCTGCAGCTGGGTTCTTCTTTGAAAGACATTAATTTTCAGCGGGCAATGTTTGTCACCTTCAGGACTTGCAGAGACAACACAGCCATCCAAAATAGTTTAGCAACTGCAGGAGCACTGCTAACAGTTAAGTAGTCAAACACAAATGTTAATTTATATTTTCAGTGACCATATGCAATGAATATGTGAACACGCAAAACTAATTTTGGCACATTTGGAAATATTATCTTAGTTATTCAAACAATTCCTTCTGCTTCAAGGTAACACTGGTATGAAAACTTATCGAGGTAGTCTCAGTCTGAAATTTCCAGGAATCCACGTCACAGCAGAGCTCAAATGAGAAACTCAAACTGTCGGCATTAGAAAAGACCACCAGCGGCTCAACTACCTGTGGACACACCATCCGTCTGCTGATCTGTAGAGGACCGTTCCCCATTGCTTCCCTAAGTGAGTTCTAATTACTGCATTACTGCCTGGTCCAAAACCTGTACAGAGACCAAACAATGCCAATAATGCCAACTGATACTGTCAATGCCCTTTTAATTTCAAAACAATTAATGTCTTGTCATTCCGGACTGTTCAGTGTGCGCCTGTGTCCTGGAACTTGATTTAAGAAGGCGGGGCAGAAGGAAAGGTGTCTTTTAACTGAGAGTTGTTCATCTAATCCATTGTTTTTGCAGACGGGCTCAGACATCCACTATGCTGCTGTCTGTGCTTCTGCTGCTGCTGCTCAGCAGCACACAAGCTACTCACTTTTTGGGCACAGTGATGACCTACTACCCAAAACAAACCCATGCAGATGGATCCGTGACGGTGCGTATATACACAGCTGATAAGCATCTAGACATGGGATAGTGTTTTGTTAAACCTTTTCGCCTTTAAATCTGCAGGTGTTTGTACGTTACAAGCTAAACTTCCACTCGTGCTCCTACTCTGACACATGGTATTGCAGCGGTTCTTGTGGGAGTTCGGCTGTCACACTAGAAGAGGTTGACCTGGAAGCAAGTGGAGAGTGGTGTCAGCAAGAGGGATTAATGACTCCGGTTATTTTTCCATACTTTTACACCCAGTTTAGGTAAGGAAGCTTTAAAAATGCCTATTGCAGTTGTTTTTGATAATTATCCATATGTTTTGCTTTTGTCTATCTGCCTTTTTTTTTCCAACATAAAAATGCAATCTTTTTAAATTTTCTAGAAGTCTTGCAGGACGATACCAACTATTCGTCCAGAGCTTACACTTTTCTGGAATATGCAAATCCTACTTATTATTATTTTTCAGGGTATAAGAGAAAAGCACAGGAGAGTAATATTCAACATCAAACTCAGTGATCATTTTGACGACCAGAAGCCTGATCACCCCCATTTGATTACAGAATAAAGAGTTTTGGACTTCTCTTTCCACTAAAGGCTGTCGGGTGGTAACTGGATAGAAAACATCCATAATGGCGTTGTCTCTTGGCAAGCTTTGACTGGCATGGAATTGAGGAAACGATCTGACACCGGGAGAGCAAACAATTCCCCTCAGAGCACCATCCTGCCATTAGTGAGGTAGGCATCTTCCCTCTGCATATTCTGTGAATGAAGCCTAACTAGGGATAACAGATGTTTACCTTTCATTTCAACAAAATCCTCCTTGATGATCACCTTGAGGAACCTGTGAGTCAAGTTACTAACAATAACTAACTAAGTAACTAATTAGATTAGATTCAGATTAGATTCAACTTTATTGTCATTACACAGGTAAAAGGCAACAAAATGCAGTTTAGGTCTAACCAGAAGTGCAATAGCAGCAAGTGCAGGATAAACAATGGTTCCATAAGTACAGGACATGGATATGTACTGAATAAATATCGAGACGGATACTATTATAAACAGAATTTTACGGATAGATTTGTCCTATGAATATAATATATAGATAACTAGTATTGTGAACTAAATTTACAGGTGGATATGTACTGAATATAATATACAGGTGGATATTACTATAAATAGAGTTTTTACAGATATGTACAACAATAGGACAGTGACTGGATGGAAATGTGGAATACGCTATTCTTTTGATCTTGTCTAGGCTTCTGTAGCCGGACTTTGACAGATGAAGACAAGGGAAGCTGAAAAAAACAACTTGCTTATGGTTTGAGGAGGGAAAAGATGGTTACGGATGTTCGTAAGGATCAGACCAAAAGCAAACGATAGAATGAAAAAAAAAAACTCGGGAATAAGGGTTTTACCTCAGAGTAATGTGGCAGAAACCGTAGAACTCTGGGAAAACCAGAGGCTCAGAGAAAAGAAAGATGATGAGGAGAAGGAGGTCGAAGCTCAGTGGCGAAAGCTGGATTGACACATAACCTTTCTCTTTCAGAGTTCCTTCAAACTGTCGGAGAGACTTCAACCTGTTGGCGTTTGACCCAGATGGAGACAACGTTAAATGCAGATTTGGTTCCGATTCACTGTCTGAGTGTAACCCCTGTGCACCACCATCTGTCCTAGACCTGTCATCAGTGAGTGGCCCATAGCTTCTACCTGCATGTGGGATTTACAAATATTCACACAGCATAAATTGTTTCCTCAAACTAATCTGGTGTTTTCTTGTGCAGTCTTGTACTCTTTCCTTCAACGGAACCAGCAGCACCTATGCAGCCAGCAGCATCAACACAAACAGCAGCATCTATGCAAACAGCAGCATCTACGCAAACAGCAGCATCTACGCAAACAGCAGCATCTATGCAAACAGCAGCATCTACGCAAACAGCAGCATCTACGCAAACAGCAGCATCTACGCAAACAGCAGCATCTACGCAAACAGCAGCTTCAACACAACCAGCAGCATCAAAGTAGGTCCGTATGCAGTGCAGCTGGTATTGGAGGACTTTCCAAGGCAGAACATTACGTTGACTAATCCCAGTGGGCTTCAAGAAACCAGAACAGCCAATCAGGCAATCAGCAAAATACCACTCCAGTTTGTTTTACAAGGTAAGAGTTTCCCAGCATGTGCGTTATACAGCCACAATCTTTCTTCACTCACCAGTAGGGATGTAACGTTACATAAAAATAACACTTCTGTACATTTTCGATTCTCTTCATTCAAGGAAAAAAAGTAAACAAAAGAACTGGCCACTATAGAACTGACTGGAAATTTGGCTTGATGTATTTTTAATAGTAAGCGGGTATTGCAACTTTAGGGGAAGTTTAAAGTTCCCCTACAGAACATTGAGGTATCGAACACATTTGTTTGATACATATCCAAATAGAACCAGCAGGTGTGTACAAGAGATTCTTGGTATGAGTATGCGTACTGTTACATCCCTACTCTCTGGAATCCATTTTTCCCATTTTTAGAAAGCTTGGTCCATCAGTCTGGCCTGCCAAACTGCTTTTTATTTTAATTTGACACTTTTCTGCTTAATTCTAGTGGACCCTCCGGTAGACTGCACAGAAGGAATATTTCTTCCAAAATTACTGCCTCCAACTCCAGAAAACAGAGCTCAGTTGTTCACCAGGGTGAATCAAGCATTGGAAATTAGTATCAATGCAGAGGCCATAAATAGCACGTAAGTGAAAAACACAAAACGAATACATCTACTCTGTTTGGGAAATATGTGTTGAAAATTGTTACTTTTGAGAAATATCAGAGTTTAGGTTTCGCATTCATCTACTAGTGGAGGATATCTATCCTTTTTAGTAAAGATATAAGACTTTGTGCCTCCTATGTTTTAAAAGTGCAGTTTGATTTGTGAAAGGCAAAATGATCTTGGAGAAAACTCGATTCTGATTGGCTGAAGGGTGTCAGTCTAAAAAGTGTTATAGGACACATATAAAAAGGTACCGGTCAACTAGCCTGATTGTTCTAAATCATTGAGCTCCCTCAAACGTTAGCTGGTAACGGCAAGACCGGTGACACTGGTTACCCTTGAAATGTGTCGCATCGAGAGATATTGAATAGTTCTCTCTCTTACGATTTTAAGGGTGAAAATACGTTAAATATTAATAATTGAATTTAGATTTATTTCCTTGGTAAGTCACCACGATATAAGCAGGATAATGTCCTTCGAGGTATCAATTATCAGAAATGAATGGACTTAATTTACTGCCCAGAGTGCTCCGATGACCACGGGCACTACTGTGGTCTTCACCCTCCTGTCTTTGTAGTTCCTCCCTGAGTCCTTGGAATTTCTCCAGTTTCACGTGCTCCTTTTCATGATGTGTCAATCCCTCGGGATAGCCACATCAATCACACCGGCTGTCTTCTGCTCCTTATCAATGATCGCAATGTCCGGTTGGTTGGCCATTACCATTTTGTCTGTTTGTATCTGGAAGTCTCAGAGGATCTTAGCTCCGTCATTCTCTACCACCTTGGGAGGTGACTCCCATTGTGACCTTGGGGTCTCCAGTTGGTATTCTGAACAGATGTTTCTGTACACTATACCAGCCACTTGGTTATGGCATTCCATGTTTTGCCCGGCCCTTGTTCTTGCTACTGAGCTGACTTCTCAGAACTTGCCTTACTTGTTGCAGGTATTTGGCTCTTGCTGCTTTGCGTGTGGCCTCTTGGTCGTTGCCATTTGATTGAGGTATTTCACAGCATTTATAGCTCCTTTGAACATCTGCTATTCTCCCTTCTGGGAATGCAATCACCTCAGTGTGGATTACCTTGCCTCTCTTTGTCACCATCCGGCCACATTTCTCCAGCCCGAATGACAGCCTGACCTCCCGGCTGTGGATCCTGGTGGTGTGGATCAGCGAGTTAATGTCTCGCCCACTCTCAGCGCACAGGTTTATGTCATCCATGTACAGGACTTGGCTGATAGTGGCAAAATTCCTGAATCAGTATCTATAGCCAGACTTATTTGGCTATGGTGGTTCAGGCCTATGCAGAACAGCACAGGGGACAGAGCATCTCCTTGGTGTTTTCCACATTTGATGGAGAGTTGTGCAAATGGCTTGAAGACAGCCTCAAGGGAGGTTTTCCACAGCCTCATTGAGTTTGCAATGAAGGCTCTCAGAGTGCTGTTGACCTTATACAGCTTCAGACATTCCAGGATCCATGTGTGTGGCATTGAATCATAGGCTTTATTGTAATCAATCCATGCAGTACACAGGTTTGTTTGTCTGCTTTTGCAGACTAGGTCTGGACTGTTGTGTAAACCAGCAGCTGGTGTTTGGCTCCTCTGGCCTCTTTACCGCCTATGATGCCTGACAGAAGCTTCCATGTTGTGGAGAGACGGTAGTTGGTAGGGGTCGTATTCCTTCTGGGGGTCTTTCATTATCAGGACTGTTCTGCCCTTTGTCAGCCATTTGGTCCCTGTGATGGTCGGACCATCAATTGGATTTGGAAAAAGCTGTTTCTGGTCTGATGAGAAGTACAACCCACAGCTATAGTTTACGGGAGTAACAGGAAACAGTTTCATGACTGGTTTGTCTGGAGTTTTTCTTGGAACTTTTAAAATAAAAAGAAAGTGTAATCAGGGTTGACCTTGCCCTGTTTCTGGGAAAATGTCATCCGGTATGTCTAATTGCTTTGAATTTTTTTCAAGGTTGTGAGAAGGTGTGAACGCATTGCAGTATTTGAAAATCTTTCAGTATCCAAATGTTTACTGGAATGAAACAGACCTAAAGTTATCCAGAAGTAAAGGTTAACGCAAGATTTGAAATCACAAAGGGTTAATAATGATCATTGTTCATTATTATTAATTATTTAGATTTTCATAACAACCACATATTTCTATTTAATTTTCTTTATTCAAACATTATCTTCAGAAATACTAATCAAATATTATGTACGACTGGTAGTAATGCTGTCATCTTAAGGGACATGTCTTCATTTGTATATTTTTTATATTTTGGGAAATTTACTGTTGCGTTTCTCTGGTGAAGGATCTCTGAGCTCCTGTTCAGCGGGCCGTCCGGTATGGTCAAGAATTCATTTGGATCAGGACACTTTGCACTGAGATGGACGCCATCGGCGAGAGACGAAGGAGAAAGCCACCCCGTCTGTTTTGTTGTCCAGGGAACATTATAGTCAGTATCTTTTTATAAAATACCAGTTTAGCTCTTTAAAATATACTGTATATATAAATAACCAATGCAATTATTTAACAAATCCCAAACAAATAAACCTTGCTGTTAGTTTTTTTTTTTTAACAAACAGACCCATAATTTTTTTGAAGCAGTAGATTCTTTCCTTTTCTGCCACTTAAGCAAAGGGGTAACAGGACATCCCTCTCCCCTGCGATACTTTCAGATCCTTCCAAAGGCCCTCCCAGCACAGATTAAATATATAATGTTTGCAGGAGGTTTTGGGCCCGGCCCCAGGATTTATTCCAGTGGGATGTGAGCAGAAGACCCTCAAAATGAGGTACATGACAGGCATCCAAATTGGATGCTTGAACTACCTCAGCTGATCCCCTTCAATGTGAAGGAGCAGAGACTCTGCTCCGAGCTTCTTATCCTAGCTCTAGAGTTCTGCCATCTAACAGAGAACATCAATTTAAGCCACACTGTGAACAAGCAGGATGGAGGACACATCCTGTGACGGGGCACAAGCTCGACTTTGTGCCAACAATAAAGACACAGTTCTTGTTTTAGTACCAGAACCAGATAGTCTTTGAAAGCCTCCCCAGAACCCAAATCTGCTACTACACCCCAACAAAATGACTTAGACCTTTCAGATCCACACCAAACATGTGGACTGAATATTTCCCATCACCTCTGCTGCAACTGTGCAAGGGTAAAGATTTGATTTTAAACAGAATTAAAGGTTATCACCTGACTTTTTTTCACCTTCTTGCCATATTAGCTCCCTCTGCTAAATCAGTTATAACATTTAGATAATTATATTCAACTTCTTGTAAGGAAGTTGAGTTATCTTACAATTTCTTCATCATCTTAATACTCTATTTTTTTCCTTTCATAGTTCTGCCAAGTATCACTCCGAGCTCCGATGTGTCATTGTGCATGTCGGGTACGGTGAGTAAACTCCCTAATCTCATCCTGACACATTAGTGTGTCCATTATATGATGAAACAAGCCTTAATGAAGATAAGTGTGTTTATTAGCCAGTGGAAGAAAATGGTTAGAAATATTTGCCAGTTAAAAAGGTTCACTAACCTACACTGTAATGTCCATTTGCTGTAATTTAGATGTTTTAGCCAGAGTGAACATGAAGGTTTTTTCTTCACTGACATCTGGAGGCAACATCAGTGATGCCCTTCTGCAAGAGGTGAGTTTATGTCCAACTCTGCAGAGACCTTTGCTTTCTTCTTCCGTTTATTTAATCGACAAGAATAACACAGAGGATAGTGCACCAATCAATTGTGATCAATACTATGAAGTACTGTTTCTGATATTAAACAGTCAAAAATGAACAGCTGTAGTTCTACAATTTTATATTTTGTCCAAGTCATTCATACGCCATTCATCACGTCATTGTTTCTGATACATAACTTTATATTTCTGAATCATCACAATGATTAGGTCCATACAATGTAATGAAGACGTATGTGTGTGTATTTGTGATATTTCACTGAAAATTTCCTATCAAGATCAAATATGATTTTGATCAGTTTATGAGCTCTTGGCTGCTACTTTGCTTAAAATTGTCAAACGGATGGGTTTTATATATACATATCCTAGATTAAAGAAGAGCTGGTGAGACTGGGGCTGCCTTCAAACACCACTCTGAATCTGCTGAAAAGTCACAGCGTGTTAGTCAACACAACTATACCCGGTGTTTAATCGAGAAAAGTGCATCATATCCCTGCAGGTAAATGTGTTTGTGTGTGTTTTTTACTTTAGTTACTGTATATTTCCTGTAACATGGGTCTTATCTTCCTAATCTCATTTCAGGAGGTTTGTTGCTGCTGCATTCAGGTGTTTCATCCTTGCATTTAGTGTTTTAATCCACAACTTAGGTGTTTAGTTATTATCCTATAATGGAACATGTGTTTTATTTTATTTTTAATTTATGTGCTTGGAATCTGATAAGTCATACATTATAGTTTTAAGTATCAATAAATTTCCCTGGGCAGACATCTTTTCTTACTTTTATATACTATTGTATGTGATCACAATAAATTACCAGCCTTTCTGACTTCCTACAGACTTTCTCCGTCTTGTGTTTGGACTTTAATACTTCAGCAATATTTTAAGATAATCAAACCTCGGATTTGGAGCAAACTGAAAAGGATTCCCAGGCATGGATCACATTAGCAATTTTTACTTTAGCAATTTTATTTATATAGCGCCAATTCATGAAACATGTCATCACAAGGCACTTTACAAAGTCAAGTTCAATCATATTATACAGATTGGGTCAGATTGTACAGATTGGTCAAAAATGTCTTTTATAAGGAAACCAGTTGATTGCATCAAAGTCCTGACAAGCAGCATTCACTCCTGGAGAAGCATAGAGCCACAGGGAGAGTCGTCTGCATTGCTAATGGCTTTGCAGCAATCCCTCATACTGAGCAAGCATGAAGCGACAGTGGGAAGAAAAACTCCCCATTAACGGGGAGGAAAACCTCCGGCAGAACCGGGCTCAGTATGAACGGTCATCTGCCTCGACCGACTGGGGTTACAGAAGACAGAGCAGAGACACAACAAGAGAGACAAAAAGCACAGAAGCACACATTGATCCAGTAATCTGTTCTACATTAGATGGTACTAGCGGGTGATCTGTCTTCTCTGGATGATGTCACAGTTAACAGAACACCAGACCAGGTGTACCTACTATGAAGATAAAAGAGAGAGAACAGAAAGTTAAAGCAGAAATGACAACACGTAATGCATAATTGAAGAACAGTAGAACTCTATAGAGTGAGAAAATTAGATCATGATGTCTTCCAGTAGCCTAAGCCTATAGCAGTAAAACTATAAAGGTAGCTCAGAGTAACATGAGCCACTCTAGTTATAAGTTTTGTAAAAAGTTTTAAGATTAGTCTTAAAAGTAGACAGGGTGTCAGCCTCACGGACCAAAACTGGGAGTTGTTTCCACAGGAGAGGAGCCTGATAGCTAAAGGATCTGCCTCCCATTCTACTTTTAGAGACTCTAGGAACCACCAGCAGACCTGCAGTCTGAGAGCGAAGTGCTCTGTTAGAAACATACGGGGTAATCAGAGCTCTGATATATGATGGAGCCTGATTATTAAGGGCTTTATACGTTAGAAGAAGAATTTTAAATTCTATTCTTGATTTAACAGGAAGCCAATGAAGGGAAGCTAAAATTGGAGAAATATGATCCCGCTTGTTGATTTTCATCAGAACTCTTGCCGCAGCATTTGGGATCAGCTGAAGACTTCGAACTGCATTTTGTGGACTTCCTAATAGTAAAGAATACAATAGTCCAGCCTTGAAGTAACAAATGCATGGACTAGTTTTTCAGCATCACTCCTGGACAGAATGTTTCTAATTTTGGCGATATTCCGGAGGTGAAAAAAGGAAACTCTGGAAACCTGTTTAATATGGGATTTAAATGACATGTCTTGGTCAAAAATAACACCAATATTTTTAACTTTAGTACCAGAGGCCAGGTTAATGCCACCCGGATCAAGTGATAAATTAAGTAGTTTATTTTTTGAGGACTCTGGTCCAAAGATTACAACTTCTGTCTTGTCAGAATTTAGATGCAGGAAATTTAAAGTCATCCAGCTTTTGATGTCATCAAGATATGACTGCAGTCGAAGTAACTGATTGGATTCATCAGGATTTATGGATAAATATATACAACTTCGGTCTTGTCAGAATTTAGATGCAGGAAATTTAAAGTAAAGCAGCATTGTTAGTTACACCATCCGATGCATCAATGAAACCAGTAATGATTAAGCTGCTTCCAGACGGGTGTAAATATTGAAAGGAGGTTTTTAATTTATTCTTTAACCAGCAGCCAGGGCTGAGAGATCTTTCTGAGAATCGGTGCCCATTGCAAAATAATTTTAGACTTTGCACCCCTTGGTCTACAGTATATGCTGACATTTTCAAGATTTTTCCATTGATATATATATATATATATATATATATATATATATATATATATATATATATATATATATATATATATATATATATATATATATATATATGAAAAAAGAGTACAAAAACTACCCAAACCAGCCTGGCCATATTAGACGCAGTGGTTGTTGCCCTTGATAAATCATGAGCGCGGCTGAATTTTGTAGTTGGTTTTCTCTCGCTACACCCGGGCCTGATGACAGCCAGATTTTTGTAAAATGGAGTCACTTAAGTAGAACCTGTCAGACAGGCGTGAAGTAGACAGGAAAAAAATTAAAAAGCAACACATAAAGCCCTGATCTTAGGATATTGAATAGGCATCAATCTCTCTAGAGAGGGTAGTAAGGCCATTTCTGATGCTATGGGAGTCTAGCACAAAAACAGAAGAAATCTGGGGTGAGAGTACTGTGTTTTTTTGTTTGGCATGTAGAGCTGGCTTTTGTGTGACGAGTCTCTTTTGAAGCTTAGTTTTCTTTCTATCCTCTGTGTGAACTGGATGATTAACTAGATTATAGTAACACTATAATTTACTGTATATTTCTATCAGCTCCCCCAGGAGGGCCACTAGGGGGTGCCACTAGGGGGTGCACGAACTGAAATCTGTAATGGCGGTGTTATGCAATAACGCCATGATGAATAATTGATCTCTCAGCACACTTCTCAGCACATTTCTCCTCAGCACACAGGGAAGAGAACCCCAGATTCTGCCGAAAGCCAGCAGCAGAGCCCATGCTGTATGCTGAGGAAAACCCCTGCTCAAATCGGACTGCATCCCGGTCAAAGAACATGGCCTCGGGGCGCGCATGTGGCGCAGCGGGTAGCGCGACCCATATACGGAGGCCTTAGTCCTCGACGCGGTCGACCCGGGTTCGAATCTGACCTGCGGTCCTTTGCCGAATGTCTCTCCCACTCTTCTACCCTCCTTCCTGTAAGCCTACTTTTGGAAAAAGCGAGCCACTAGAGCCGCAAAAAATCCCAAAAAAAAAAACAAAAAAAAAAAAACATGCGTTGCCAAGCTGCCCGACCATGCTGTTTAGTTAGCTCTGAGCTTCAGAGCTAAACCCTAGCCTGCCAAGAAGAAACCAACGGTTCTCCCTCCTTCAATGCTCCTTCCATGAATGGCCAAACTGGACATAACTGACACGAGATGAAGGACAGGTTTGGGCAGCGGGTGAAGTTAAAAGGTTTATCGGGAAATGTTTGTAAACCATGGTGTTTAGAACAAAAGGGCTAACCAGTAGCTCGCGCTAGCCAACATGCTATTAGCTTTGCTAACATCCGGTTTCGGACATTTCAAAAGGAGTTTGTTTTAATGCATAAATCGTAACTGTTCTGCTCCGCCATCTTCCGATGGTGTTATGAGCCTTATTCCCGCATCAATATGGTATATTAATGCCGGTTTTCAAGGCAATTTTGATAACTTTATGTTGTAACCTCTTAGCCACTGAGTTGCTACAGCAACCCCTAGCGCCCAGAGGTAGAATTGCATAAAAAAAGGCAAACAATTCTGAATTAAATGATTTTGCAGTACAAACCGGTCCTCAGAATATTATTTCAACAAATAATGTTTTGTTTAACTTGGGCTTTGCATTGTGAATGGATTGAAATACATGGCAAATGTTTTAACTCCATTCCATGTTTTTGGAATCAGACCTTCAGTGAACAAGGATTCACTGAGTTATTCTGATCATGATCAACCACTCTTGTTTGTCTTTTGTTTGTTTTTGCACGTAAATAGTTCCTTAGCTTAGCTTCTTTTTATTTTCATTTTGCTTAGTAGTTTAGTTAAGTTTCACTAGCCTAGTAGAGAGGATTTATTAATCGAAATATTGTGTTAATTCAGTTAAACAGCATTACATAGTGATGTTCTCTGGATGTTCATTTTATTTCTGTTATTAAATTATTTAACTTGAAAAGAAGTTGTCACTACTTTATTTTACGTGCGTGCAAGTTTTGCTGTTAAAAGATCGCTAGTGCTCGAATTCATCCCTTTCAACCATTGTCTTGATATCTGCTTAAGAGCTGATCATCACCAGACAATACTTAACAGACAGAGAGTTATTTATGAAACATTAAATTACTTTAAACAGTGCATAATTGCACAACAGCGGTTTGACAGTGTTTTTTCCCCACACCATAAAGACATGTAAATAAACATTTCCTTTGTGGAAACTAAAATAAAAACAGCAAATTTAATAAATAAATAAAATGTATTGACATGTAAGTCTGTTTATTTAAAAAATTCTTGTTCTACGCTTCATTTTAAGATGAATTTATCTTCTTCTACGCATTATGCTTCAATGCGTAGAAGAAGCAGCTTGTGCCCTCCACTTCATTCATTTTCGCAAATATGCTCAGTTGGCTGAAACCAGGGAATTGGAGGCAACAGACGAGTGAATTGCAAACCAATGACAAATGTCTCTCCAACTCCTTCCTCGCTTCACGTCGTGTACGTCAGTAGAGGGACAATTGAATTCGGGCCTAAAGTTTTTACAAGCTTAAACTGAGCGGCCAGTCTCTTTGGATGGTGCAGCGCGTACAAACAGCGCTGCTCATGTTGGGACACTTAAGGGGTTCGCGGGAACCCCTTAGAATAGATTAAAAGACATTGGTTTTATTTGGATTTTTCAAGAAGAAAATAAATACACAGGTCACGGTTTCAAGATTGTAACACGTCATAGAGCAAACATAGTTCAGTAGTAAACTGGTTCATCAAGAAACCACATATCACACTCGCTTTTTACTTTGCAGACCTTGAAATTAACCGTTTAAGCCGATCAGATGAGCAAGAGAAAAATATGAATGCTGATGGGTACAAAAAGACATTCTGTCATTTTCAAAATCCCTTCTACAGTTTAAATAAGTTTTTGTCATTAGTTTTCCAAATAAAAACTTTTTTTTATTAGTTTACATGTTTGAAAACAGCTCTAAATCTGATTTTTTTGTAAAGGTTTCTTCATAAAATAAAATAAAAGCTTTGTGATCCTAAAACATGCAGCAGATCCCAAACTGGACCCCTGACAGCGTTCGACTGACGGCTAACGGTTAGTTTCAGGCCTTCTCTGTTTGTGCAGACATTCCTTCACGCTGTCTGACAACACAGAAGCTAGAGTGCGCTTGCTTTGTTTCAGTAGAACAGTTTAACTAGAACAGTCAAAAACAGTCCTAAACAAATGTGTTTTTAATCTTGATTTAAAATAACTCATGTTTTCCACACTTTTACAGTTTTCTGGAAGTTTGTTCCAGATAAGTGGAGCATAGGAACTAAATGCTGCTTCTCTTTGTTTAGTTCTGGTTCTAGATATGCAGAGAAGGCTGGAGCCAGAAGACCTTAGTGCTCTGGATGGTTGATACACTGATAACAAGTCTGTGATGTATTTAGGAGCTAAGCCATTTAGGGATTTATAGACTAACAGAAGTATTTTAAAGTCTATCCTCTGAGATACAGGGAGCCAGTGTAAGGACTTTAGAACTGGGGTGATGAGCTCTACTTTCTTGGTCTTAGTGAGGATGGAAATAAATAAACGCATGGATTAGTCTTTCCAGATCCTTTTGAGACATTAGTCCTTTAATCCTGGAAATGTTCCTCAGGTGATAGAAAGCTGACCTTGTAACTGTCTTTAGATGCTTTTGGAGGTTCAGGTCTGGGTCCATCACTACTCCCAGGTTTCGGGCCTGATCAGTGATTTTTAGCTGAAGCGACTGAAGCTGTGTGCTAACTTTTAATCTCTCCTCTATTGGTCCAAATATCATTACTTCTGTTTTGTTTTTATTCAATTGAAGAAAATTTTGGTACATCCAAGCATTGATTTCTTCTAGGCATTTACTCAGTGCCTGAACTGGTTCATAGTCACCTTGTGACATGGGGATGTAAAGCTGTGTGTCATCTGCGTAGTTATGGTAGCTGATGTGGTTGTTTTTTATGGTCTGAGCAAGAGGGAGCATGTAGATGTTGAACAGGAGGGGACCCAGAATGGTTCCTTGGGGATCCCCACATGTGATTTTTGTCATTTCTGATGTAAAGTCACCTACTGATACAAAAATAGTTGATATGTTGATATGTCCCGCCTGCTGCTCAGTGCGCGGCCCTCCCCTCCAGGGGCAGACTTTCTGTCTCTGCATTTGACAAACTGAGGGACCGCTCAGAAGTATATATATAAAAATAAATGAACAATAAAACTTGTGATTTTATCTAAATGAAAAATGTATTAATGTATATGTAAATGCTTAATACCATTTATATCTTTGTTTAAGAGTCAAAAAATATTTCAGCATGAAATATTTATTTACTTACACATTTGTTTATACATTCTGTAAACATCAGGGCATTGTGATTTGCGATTTAGCCCATTATTGGCTAGAATTGATCATTTTATGGTACCAGGATGTTGTCATTCCAATTCTGAAAAGCATAATTTTAACTAGTGTCATTTATTGCAAAATTGCATATAAAAATGGCCAAATGGGTTTTTACACTTTCAGAAATAAAAAAGATAAAATACAAGATTAATTGAGATTACAATTTTTTAATAGTTTGATAGCCCAAGTTTAGAGATAATACACCAGACTTATATCTGGTTGAAGAACAATAAAAAAAATAAAAAAGCAGGAATTAGTTAACTAACAAATTCTGCTAATTGTAGTTCAAGGAATCACCAGTCAATAGAACCAAATGATAAAAGTTAAAGGTTAAAATGGAGCTTAAAGTTGTTTGGTAAGAGTACAACCCGGTTGATTAGATTTTATCAGCCCTAGGTCTAGTCATACATCAGTTTTGGAGTTATCCTCAGATGGAGTTGCTGATGTTTAAGAATGTATGATGAATGTTACTGGTTTAAATCGTTTTACTACAGAAGTTAAACTTTTGCAGAGCGGCAGAAATCCACAGGAATGAAAATGGATTTGGAAAAATTTTAAAGGACAGATCTCAAAGTATTACTTTTGTGTAGACACGTTCTTTTTTTTCCCCCAGTGTCCTGTCTAGCAATGTGGCAATAAGAATTGATGTCTTAATGCCAAATAGAGCTCGACAGATTTTGCTTTCACAAGTAGAGCAAACAGCTTTCGCCATAATGCTCCGCTTGATTTGTGCATGTAAATAGCTTTATTGTTATTCCTGCAGGAAGAATTTCAAATTATATGGACACTACAATGGGAAAGTGGGAGAGTAAAGGAAGAACAAGATGAGAAAAAAAAAAGAAAGAGAAGAGGTAAAAGAAAGAAGAGATAAAAGGAAGAGAATGATAAAACGTCCTCTGTCTGCTCCATCACCTGGAAAGAGACGCAAAAAGAACAGCACAACCAACGGACATAAAGCAACAGATACAATCGAGTAACACCTTGATACCATTGCTAAATGTATTATTATTTAAGCTGACATGTGTAATGTGATACCTTAAAAAAGAAAGTGAAAGAAAACCCGCCCCCGCAGCAGGGGCCCCGGCCGCCCCCCGGGGACCAGGCCCCGCGAAGCCGCCCCCGAGAATGGGCCGGCGCCCACCCGGGAACCCGCCCCAAACCCGAGGACCGTCAATGCGCCAGAGGGCCAAGGCGCCCGCCAGCGCAGCGGAAGAGGGCAGGACGTGGGGGGATGGGCTCCGCACCTAGCGGAGACTTGAGATGTTCTTGGGAGAGGGAGTGGACCATACCCATACCTGGGGGGAAAAAAAACACCACCATCCCTCCCTTGTGCCCCACTTACCACACACAGATTTAAAAAAAAAAAAAGACGCTGTACACACATTCCCACATAACACTCGCATCCAACACTGACCAGAGGGGGGGTCACCCCAAATCGACTATACGACTGCTTGTGCCCGACCCCCGCCCCCAGACCAGACGCACCCCGGACCGGGCCCCCCAAAGACGGCGGGCCAACATGACCCGTACGAGCCACCCAGCCAGAACCCCCCTCACCCCCTAAATACCTAATAAACCCCCTTCCTCCCCCACCTTACCCTAGCCACCCCTGCCCCCCGCCCCTCCTGGGGGGAGCGGAGGCGTCAGCCCCAGACCTGGCAATCCGCTGACTACCCGTTGCAGCTCCCCGCCAAGACCCCGGACACAGTGGCCCGCACCTCCTCCAGGCCCCAGACTCCTTGCCGCCATCGGAGAACGGGGGTGTGCAGAAGACCCCGATCCTCCCTACGCCCGCTCAGATGTTGTGTTGTTGCATGTTGAACTCAGGTGTGTTTAAAAACTGGGAGCGCCGAAGGGGGTGCACGGCACAGCCCACCCTCCTCCGGAAGGAAGCTGGTGCCAGCGCCCCCCCTCCAAGCAACTACCCAGAACCCTCAATGTCTAAATGCGAGAGGGGGTGAATGGAGCCGTCCGAAGAGAGGCTCACACAACATAAGACCCCGCCCCCCCCCCCCCCCCCAGGCATCTCCCCCCCCCATATCTTGGCCTACATGAATGTGCGTTATGAAAATGTTTGAAGTGAGAGTGTCTAAAATGCATGATAAAATTGGGGAGAGGGACGTCACCAGAGAGTGGCAACCTCCAGTAACTCTCCCACCTCAAGGACCTACATGTGTGGCGGCGTGATGGAGCAGGCAGAGGGAGGAGTCCGGGGATGGGGAGCAAATGACTGGGGAGCCAACCCAGGGAGCCAGCTCCCCTACTGACTCCAAAAGGCACCCCTGCTCCCCGAAAGCCCCACCCGGAGAAAGGGGCCCCTCCAGCGGCACCACCGTAGCCCGGGGGCTGGGGAGAGGCCGCAGGGCACACCAGCCAACCACCCACCAGGACCAACACCTCCACCTCCCCCAGCCCACCCACCAAGCCTACTGGCTTTAACCCCCCCCCCCCCAAAAAAAATAATAATAATAGTAATAGTAATAATAATAATAATATATTTTTATATATAAATAATTAAAAATAAATAAACAAATAAATTAATAAGATAGGGGGACCCTGGCCAGCCAGCCCGCACGAGCCATCCCAAACCCCACCCCCCAGGCGAAACCCGCACCGGGAGACCACACGGACCAGGACCAGGACAGGGGGCCGGACACAAGCCCACCAAAACGTCCACCCCCCACCCCCCTAATTATAGAATTAACCCCTCCCCAACACTAACATTCAAACATCTCACCATACATTCGACAGTAGACATTCAGGCTGGGTAAGTCACTACTCCCCCTCCCTCCCCTCCCCCCACTAGCAGAGTGCCAACCCAAAGAAAGGGAAGAGCATCTGCCCTGAAATGTTAATGACCATGCCCCACTACCCGCTCAATAGGCCCCGAGGCCCCCCAGCGCACGTGTAGACACGTTCTTAAAGTCCCACTAAAATGCAGATGCTCTTGTTACAAAATAATTTAGGAGCAGAGAAATATGTTCCTTATTAGTACAGCTATACGGCCCTCTTCTGCTGCAAAATGATATTGAAAATGATGCTTGAACGTTCCACATGCTAGATGAAACTTTATTGTCTTTAGTAATTTCTTACTTTGAAGATGCAGTTACACAGCATTTTCCCTTAACACCCCAGCAGTGGTTCCTAAATTTGACTGGGACCCACAACAGCGGTAAATTATTTAGAGAAATAGTCTTGAAAGGTGTGTCCTCTTCAGTATTACAGCTGATGAAACTTAACCGTTATAGGCCTGATTGTGATTATGCTCGTGGGACAAAACATTTGGTTCATCATTTTCCAGTGTGGCTCAGGATGGGGAGAGGAAGAGAAAATAAAGAAAAAAAAGGTATTACAAGATCCGTTATTTAAATTGTAATTACCGGGAACAAAACAGAAAGTGATGAAAATAAAAAGTGAACAATTTATGGTATCAACAGTTGGATCTTCAACCCCGAAGGTGTCACCTCAGTTTAATTAACTCCAAGGAGGAGGCTTGCCTATTGCCTCCTTTTCTCTATTCTTTATATATTTACAGGTCTGTTGTTCCTGAACGTGGAAGCAGATGACAGTTTGGTGGTCAGTGTGGCGTCGAACCAGGGCGTGATAGATGAGTGTTTGGAGCTGATATAGTGGACATAGCACCCATCGACATACGATTGTGATTGTCCTGGACATTGGACAACTTTGGGCTGTTGCACCCCGCCAGCAGGTCAGCCTTGTATGGAGCAATTAAATCCTAACATGACCTCACCTCCACAAGAGCCTGCTACAACTTGTGTTCTCTCCAGCTATGGAAGATGCAACGTCTGGGTTCCTGCTCTTCTTCACACCTGACCCGCCACATGTCACTCTGTTCTACGACAGGAACCACACAGACTGGTATCAAGATTCTTTAAGGTAAAACACAGACAGTCATTTCTAGGAATATGTATGTGGTATGTGGCACCTGCCTGTTTAACAGCTGCTACTGGTGAACAATTTATAACGATATATGATGTCGGATGAAACGATTTCACATATTTCTCTTTCCCTCCATGTTGAGCACCAGGTAAAATAATTAGGGGCATGGTTAAACGTCCCCTTCAGGCAACTGATTGGGCTCCTACCAGTGTGCAGGTATGCTGTTTTGAAAATATACTAATACCTATTAAATTGTCTGTGATGTAACTGATAAGTTTATTTTAAACCGGAGTTTGATATGTTACCAATGCCGGAAACGTACTGATCATCATTAAGCACCAGAAGTTGTACTTGCCATCACAATTATGAGCAGAAGGTCCACGGAGGAACAACCAATGTGTCCTCCAGCAAAACAAACCCAAACTACAGTGCGTGAATGACACGTTATTGTTTTGTGACTAAATGGCTGCTGTCACAACTACATTGTGGGTATGTTGATCTCACGCAACCTTTGAGGGACCTTGTGAAAATATCAGGTATGATAAACTTGAATAATATTTTTATTTGGATTCAGGATACGAGGAAGTGTTTTTTCCTACTTCACCAAAGAGTAGCCTTTGCAGTTGAATTGAGTCTTTGACGACTTCTTACTATTCTCTGTTGATGTTTCTGGAACAAAATTAGTTTTTTTTAAAGGGGGAGTGAAGATAGTGTTATGAAAATAGAAAAACTGTTGGCAACGTAATGCAAATAAGTCTGATTCTATTAGTGTGAGTAACTGGTGTCTAGGATGGAAAAGGTGCAACCAGAATTAAATAATTCTTGATTCTACAGACATGGAGATCCCTTTCAGAGGTTTTTAAGTACTTGTTTGTTGGTTTGTGTGGATGCATTCACTGGATCACCAGAAGCATGGCCAACCAGAAAAGAAGACAGCAAAACTGTGGTAAAAGGTTTAATCAATCATTACATTCCAAGACATGGTTCTCCTATGAAAATAAAATCAGACAATGGCAGACGTTTTAAAAACCAAGAACTACAGGAGGTGGAATGTGTTTTGGGGTTGAAACACTCTTTTGGGACAATTTATCATCATCAGTCCCAAGGTAAAGTTGAAAGGATGAATCGAACACTCAAAACCAAATTGGCAAGAATCTGTGCACAGACAAAAATGGATTGGGTTGATGCTTTACCATTACCACTGATGTCAGTCAGAAGTTCTGTAATTCAGAGCTGGGGACTGACACCACATGAGTTACACACAGGAAGACCTTTTCCAGGTCCACACACCAGGTTACCATGTCAACCAATGAATGAAACATCAATGTCCCATCGTGGTTATTACAGTACTCTCCACAGTATTGTTTCAGCTTTCACCAAACAGGTCCCACCACAGGGTGCCAAAGGAAACACCGAGACCAGTGCAGATCCAGAGTGGGAACTCCTGAAAGGCATCAAAAGAAAGTGGTCAGAATCAAGGTGGACCGGCCTGTACCAAGTGGTGGAACGCACTTCGCACGCAGTCAGGCTCAAAGGAAAAGGCAACACCTGGTACCACTGGAGCCAGTGTGCAGCAGCGGAGGAGCCTCAGAGGTCCCGAATGCAGGTTAACCAGGATCTGAAAGACAACACTTCCACAGAGGAAATGACGTCAGTTTCTGAACCCTCTACCCAACAAGGGTCCTAGTAACCCCGCAGAGTGGTTACTAGGCTCAAGGGTAGTCTACCCCTGAAGCCTGAAGAGGAGCGAGGAAACAACAACACAAGAGGAAGAGGCGGAAGAAAGGTCATTTTCCTGACCTTCAAGCAGTAAGTTGCTCTCCTGCTTCAGGGGGACAGAAGAGGCGGAAGAGTGGTCACTTTCGGACCACAGGGCAGTGAGTTGCTCTTCTGCTCCAGGAAAGAAGAAAGAAGCATAAAAGAGAAGAGGCAGAGGTTGAGAGTTTCCCTCACACCATGAGTGGTGAGCTTCTCCTCTACTCCAGAAGACACCAGGTAAAGATACCATGGACATTTAAAAAAAAAAATCTTTTAATATTCATTTTAATTTTTGTTAATTTTTATTTTAACTTTACTCATTAATCATTTAAACATTTGCAACAAAGTAAGATGTGGGTAGGAAGAATTGTGACCAAACCCCCTAAGGGTTGGGTTGCAGGAGGTTTATTATTATCTGTTGTCGTTATTACAAGCATATTGTGGTATTTTTGCGACCTTCCATTCCAAACATGTCCAGCTGATCCACCTAAAAAGACCACAAAACGCGCTATTACAGCAGCATCCAATGACTAGTGCTTAAAACAATATGGCGAAGTGGAATTAAATTACACTCTGGGGGCGACCACCACCTTCTAGGTCAACCTATGTGATATCATAAAGTGCGGTAGTAAAAATAATTATGGACAGTGGAGCAGATAATTAAAAAAAAGATGAGTTGGCAGACACCCCTTCTGCATTTCACTTCGAATTTTCCTGTACACAACTAAAAAACAAAACACAAATTAGAAACACACACATTGGCAGATGCAATTAGGAGAAAACTTTCAGATTAAAAACAATCAAGATTATTATTAAACCCCTAGGATGTTAATTGTTTTATGTCAGAGCTGTTATTAGTGAGCTATAAGAGGGTCAAACACACTTGGACAAGAGTTTTTGGTCTGAAAACATTTGGGATTAGGCTCCTTATATGAGGGATTTTACTTTCTACTTAACTCATCTAATACATATATAGATATGTTTTGCAGTTTAATAAACCCACAAAGGGTTTTAATAAGATTCAAAGAGGCACCTTTAAGATACAATAAGCTTCGCAAAATACAACATTCATGAGATGAAATAGGGGACACCGCTAAAAGAAATTAATTTTGCACCAAAATGTAAATATACGTGATGTAAGCATAGAGCAGTTTAAGAATTATTCAAATGGCTACATCTGGATTGTACTATCATTGTGTTGACCATAGCCTCCTAACAAACATACCCTTGATAGCGGCCATTTTTCCCATATGTTACTAGCTGAAAAAGGGGGTATTTGTGCTATGTTTGGAGACATGTGTTGTACATTTATCCCCAACAACACAGCGCTTGATGGATCAGTAATAAAAGCATTAGAAGGATTGTGCACGCTCTCAGAAACCATGCACGAGCACTCAGGAATCTCTAATCCGTCCGAGGAGTGGATGACCAGTGTGTTGGGCAAGTGGAAAAGTCTGATTATGTCTCTTTTTATCTCTCCTGCAGTATTTGTAGCAATATTGATTACATGTGGTTGTTGTTGCATTCCATGCATTCGCTCATTGACAGTCCGTCTCATATCCTCCACCACTGAGAGACAGGACCCCAGAGTCATGATGCCTTTGTTAGTCACAGCACCTGAGGATGAGAACGAGGACACTGGGTTTGAGCTGATGCATGTATAAGATTTAACTAGAAGTATTATTGCTTTTTGGGAAAATATGTGTTTTTCTTTTACTACTTCTTGTCGTTACAATACAATCAAGTATTTACCAAATGTGTCATAACAAACCAGTAAATTTAGGGTTTTCTACTGCAATAGTATATGGGTGAACTTTAAAAAAAAGTTCAAAAGGGGAAATTGTGGAATGTATTAACTTTGATCCGTTTTTATACACTTTTATGAAGGTTTAACATGCTTTTATCTGCTTCTATATGCCTTAATATGCTTCAAGGCCGCGCTTGTTGGTCACGAGGAGTAGAATGTGAGTAGATTAGTAGAATGTGAGTAGATTAGGGTAAAAATGCGCTGTGTGGGAGCAAAAGTAGCAGAAAAGAGTCTCAAGGCTAGTTCCCAGGCAGCAGGGGAGAACAACATCTCCATATATGGAAGAAGATAATCTTGAGGGAGTAACAACCAATAAGATGTGTGTGTCATTTGCTTTGTGTGAATCTGTGAAATCCTCCTTTTTTTGTAATTAATAAAATTAGCCTGAACGGGGGAGAGAGTCGGAGTCGCGGCCCGCAGATGCAGCGGATGCACCTGCTCTCCCTTCGCGAAACTGAATTCTGTGTCCTGGCTGAGTGTTGTTTTAAGTCCTGCACAATGAATCAACGAACCCGGAGAAGCAAGACAGCTTCAACACTTGTAATGATTAATACCAATAATGCATTTATTAATTAGCTGTTATGAACTCATTTATGCTGGAACAGGAGGCCTGATCGGTTTCTGATCGATGAGATTTATCCAGCAAGCGTTGATTACTCAAATTATAACTGCAATTAGAGTTTAATCCTTGCTCCTTTACCACATACCAATGAAAATGTCTCAGTTGATTTCTGTTGTTAACTCAAAAAGAGGTAATTCTGTATTCTGAAAGGCCATGCAACTCTGGATCAAAATAAACACAGGCAATTACTATTCCACACATTATTATTTATTAAACCAAAACAATTCCCTGTTACAGTAATTATTCTAATTCAATAACCTAGGAAACTCTACTCACTACTGAAATAAACATGCAAAACAAAAATAAATGAAAATAAACAAGTCAAAAATGGATTAAAATGAGAGGTAGAAATTCTTAGTTCAACTCAAAGTTGTTTAAACATCACATTCAAGACGTTGGCACTTGACATAGCAGCATTGAAAGACACAAATAGCTTTGAGAAACTGGATGGATGCTTCTGTGTTTCACAACAAGCTAGCTAACAGCTTAGCTATGCTGCACTTTCCCATAATGGCAGCTATGACGACACATAAGCTACAATTTTGCATGATGCGTGATGCGAGAGGGGGTGGTCTTAATGATGTATTTAGCGCACCCGCTAGTGTGGGTGGGCTTTGACCGGGAGGTGGTCTCTCCTCCTCCTGAGCAAAGAATTCAAAGAAAGTGCACAAAACTGGAAAGTTACAGACAAGAGATTGAACTGAAGATAAGGATGAAAAGGGGAAAAGTGAAGATTGACCCTCGGCGGGATCAGCTTATAAAAACCACAAACCAAACACAGCCAAAATCCCTTACAAAATGCATGCACATACATCAGAAATATCCAGCAGTTAAAACAAACTCCGTCTCGGAGTAATTAAGCATTAAACTAATTCCTAATAGTTTCTGCCCAGGCACAAAATGTCACTTTATGGGTGAAAAAGAGAAATAAAAGGGGGAAATCCCGTTACTTGTGTTGTCTCCTTGGGATTGTCCCGTCTCTCCCGGCATCCTGCAGCTGCGGTGTCGGCACGTCGGTGAAGGGCAGAAAGAGGGGGGGGGGACCACACAGTCTCCGGGCTTTTTTAGAAGCATTGTTCGGCTAAACAAAAGCGAGGTTCCGACGATCACTGGGAGATAAGCGGCTCTCAGTCTCTGATCGAAGTGGATTCAAAGCACTTCTTAAAGTCGACCTCCTCCATAGGGAAAGCAGGGATGAGTTTGCTTCGGAAGTTCGGAAGTTCTCGGTCCAGCGAGAACTCGAGCACTTGCCACGTGGGGGAATCTCCCAACGGGATGAAACAGCTGTATGTCTCCTCAATTTGGCGTAATGCCAGCGGTTAAGATAGAATGGAGCTTGCGGGCTCTTTTTATATGGTCTCATAGCAACATTATCTCTTTGCTAAGGCTGGTGGCCATTTTGACTGTGTTGCATAATGGGAGTTGGTAGCCATTTTGACCATATTGCATCATGGGAAATGTGGTCTGTCCATCATGAAATGGCATAACAGTGGAGAGACGTTAGGAGAAACCCTCAGAGAACACCATCATTTCTACTCCAATCCTGTTGAGATTAGTCAAACTACAGTAAGGCAGCCTCTCTTTCCCACATTAATGTGAATTCACACTACAGGCATCACTGAGCATCGACGGCTTTGAAAGGAGGACTGAGAATTGCACAGTCAATAAGCAGGTAAATTAAAATGTAAAATTATCGCCTGAACTGAACTTCAAACGCGTTTTACATCTTAAATGTTGCATCTGTCCATTTTTCGGAAAAACCCCAAACTTACTTAGTAGTACATAAAAAGCCCTTAAAGTTTTAAAACCTAATCATTGTTGGAAAACATCCCCCTAAAACCTGAGATTTTCTCTCCAAAATCAGTTATTCTTAGCTTTTTATAAAAGGATGGAAACATGTAACAAAAACCTCTGATTTCATCTTTCAAACCTGTTTTCTTTTTATTTACAGTATGTTAACCTGCTTGTTGGGAATAAAATAGTATAATGTTTTAGTGGATCTCATTTATTTGATTAGTATTTTAAGCAAGGATTTAGCGATACTCTGAAAGAATTAAGTTATAAAATCAGTGACCATCAAGGCTTGAAGCTCAGGCAAAAGACGGGGGTTCTCACCCTCAGTGCAACATTAAAAGGATTTGGACATCTCTGCAAGTCTCTCCTAATTTCTTTCCAGTATAGTCACCACTTTTTTATGCTGAGTGACATGATGTAAATGAAAGGCTAAAGTGATAAAATTCACATAATTCATTAATGAAGAAAAAGATTTGTCAAGGTAAAATTATTCAATTTTGTTTTTTTTAAACCAGGTGTTCTTCTCATGATCCAAACAGCGGTGAATAATTAATACAATCCCATAAAGCACCAGTGTGTCTGAAACTGTTGAGCCTTTGTAATGGATATTAATAATTATCAATTAAGTGAGCACACCACTCATGAAAACAAATAATGCATCGGTTGTTATTTAAGGTTTTTTAATTCAAAGGCATGAGCGTTTGAATGTGTCTGCCCCCCAACGCAGTCAGGAAAACAGAGCAACAAGAAAAAGAACACACTAAGCTTTTATACATTCTGGGTTAACATATAAAGTGGGAGTAATCTTCAAAGGAGTGCAGTCACTGGTACAATCCAGTTCCTATTTAACCCGACTCCTCTCTGTGTCCTTCCAAAATAGTTTAGCAACTGCAGGAGCACTGCTAACAGTTAAGTAGACAAACACAAATGTTAATTTATGTTTTCAGTGAACGTATGCAATGAATGTGTGAACACGCACAACTAATTTTGGCACATTGGAAATATTATCATTGTTATTGAAACAATTCCTTCTGCTTCAAGCTAACACTGGTATGAAAACTTATCGAGGTAGTCTCAGTCTGTAATTTCCAGGAATCCACGTCACAGCAGAGCTCAAATGAGAAACTCAAACTGTCTGCATTAGAAAAGACCACCAGCGGCTCAACTACCTGTGGACACACTACCTGTCTGCTGATCTGTAGAGGACCGTTCCCCATTGCTTCACTACATCAGTTCTAATTACTGGATTACTGCCTGGTCCAAAACCTGTACAGAGACCAAACAATGCCAATAATGCCAACTGATACTGCAATGCCCTTTTAATTTCAAAACAATTAATGTCTTGTCATTCCAGACTGTTCAGTGTGCGCCTGTGTCCTGGAACTTGATTTAAGAAGGCGGGGCAGAAGGAAAGGTGTCTTTTAACTGAGACTTGTTCATCTAATCCATTGTTTTTGCAGACGGGCTCAGACATCCACTATGCTGCTGTCTGTGCTTCTGCTGCTGCTGCTCAGCAGCACACAAGCTACTCACTTTTTGGGCACAGTGATGACCTACTACCCAAAACAAACCCATGCAGATGGATCCGTGACGGTACGTATATACACGGTTGAGAAGCATCTAGACATGGGATTGTTTTTTGTTAAACCTTTTCGCCTTTAACCCCGCAGGTGTTTATACGTTACAAGCTAAACTTCCGATCCTGCTCCCACTCTGACACATGGTATTGCAGGGGTTACTGTGGGAGTTCGGATGTCACACTAGAAGAGATTGACCTGGAGCCCAGTGGAGAGTGGTGTCAGCGAGAGGGATTAATGACTCCGGTTATTTTTCCATTCTTTGACATCCAGTTTAGGTAAGGGAGCTTTGAAAATGCCTATTGCAGTTGTTTTTGATAATTATCTATATGTTTTGCTTTTGTCTATCTGCCTTTTTTTTTCAATGTAAAAATCCAATCTTATTAAAACTTTTCTGGAATATGCAAATCCTACTTAGTATTATTTTTCAGGGAAAAAGGGAAAAGCTCAGGAGAGCAATATTCAACATCAAACTCAGTGATCATTTTGACGACCAGAAGCTTGATCACCCCCATTTGATTACAGAATAAAGAGTTTTGGACTTCTCTTTCCACTAAAGGTTGGCGGGTGGTAACTGGATAGACAACATCCAAAATGGCGTTGTCTCTTGGCAAGCTTTGACTGACGTTGAACTGAGGAAACGATCTGACACCGGGAGAGCAAACAATTCCCCTCAGAGCACCATCCTGCCATTAGTGAGGTAGGCATCTTCCCTCTGCATATTCTGTGAATGAAGCCTAACTAGGGATAACAGTTGTTTACCTTTCATTTCAACAAAATCCTCCTTGATGATCACCTTGAGGAACCTGTGAGTCAAGTTACTAACAATAACTAACTAACTAACTAGTTAGATTAGATTCAGATTAGATTAAACTTTATTGTCATTACACAGGTTCAAGGCCACAAAATGCAGTTTAGGTCTATCCAGAAGTGCAATAGCAGCAAGTGCAGGATAAACAATGGTTCCATAAGTACAGGACATGGATATGTACTGAATAAATATCGAGATGAATACAATTGTAAACATAATTTTATGGATAGATTTGTCCTATGAATATAATATATAGATAACTAGTATTGTGAACTAAATGTACAGCTGAATATGTACTGAATATGATATACAGGTGGATATTACCATAAATAGAGTTTTTACAGATATGTACAACAATAGGACAGTGACTGGATGGAAATGTGGAATACGCTATTCTTTTGATCTTGTCTAGGCTTCTGTAGCCGGACTTTGACAGATGAAGACAAGGGAAGCTGAAAAAAACAACTTGCTTATGGTTTGAGGAGGGAAAAGATGGTTACGGATGTCCGTAAGGATCAGACCAAAAGCAAATGATAGAATGAAAGAAACAAACTCAGGAATAAGGGTTTTACCTCAGAGTAATGTGGCAGAACCCGTAGAACTCTGGGAAAACCAGACGCTCAGAGAAAAGAAAGATGATGAGGAGAAGGAGGTCGAAGCTCAGTGGCGAAAGCTGGATTGACACATAACCTTTCTCTTTCAGAGTTCCTTCAAACTGTCAGAGAGACTTCAACCTGTTGGCGTTTGACCCAGATGGAGACAACGTTAAATGCAGATTTGGTTCCGATTCACTGTCTGAGTGTAACCCCTGTGCACCACCATCTGTCCTAGACCTGTCATCAGTAAGTGGCCCATAGCTTCTACCTGCATGTGGGACATACAAATATTCACACAGCATAGCCTGTTTCCTCAGACTAATCAGTTTTTTTCTTGTGCAGTCTTGTACTCTTTCCTTCAACGGAACCAATAGCATCAACGAAACCAGCAGCATCAACACAACCAGCAGCATCAACGCAACCAGCAGCATCAACGCAACCAGCAGCATCAACGCAACCAGCAGCATCAAAGAAGGTCCGTATGCAGTGCAGCTGGTAATGGAGGACTTTCCACGGCACGACATTACATTATATAATGTCAGTGGGCTTCAAGAAACCAAAACAGCCAATCAGGCAATCAGCAAAATACCACTCCAGTTTGTTTTACAAGGTAAGAGTTTCCCAGTATGAGCAGTTCACAGCCACAATCTTTCTTCACTCACCAGTAAGGATGTAACGTTACTAAAAAATAACACTTCTGTACATTTTCAATTCTCTTCAGTCAAGGAAAATAAGTTAAAAAAATGGCCACTATAGAACTGACTGGAAATTTGACTTGATGTATTTTTAATATAATAATATTTTTAATAAAGTTATCAACTTTAGGGCAACATTAACATTCCCCTCCAGAACGTTGCATGTGTTCAGGTAACATATTTGTTTGGTACATATGCAAACAGAACCAGTAGGGATGCACAAGATATTTTTGGTACAAGTATGCATACTGTTACATCCCTACTCTCTGGAATCCATTTTTCCCATTTTTAGAAAGCTTGGTCCAGCAGTCCTGTCAAACTGCTTTTTATTTTATTTTGACACTTTTCTGCTTAATTCTAGTGGACCCTGTGGTACCATCATGCACAGAAGGAATATATCTCCCAAAGTTTCTGCCTCCAACTCCAGAAAACAGAGCTCAGTTGTTCACCAGGGGGAATCAAGCATTGGAAATTAGCATCAATGCAGAGGCCGAAAATACCATGTAAGTGAAAAACACAAAACAAATACATCTCCTCTGTTTAGAAAATTACTTTAAAAATATCTGAGCTCAGTTTTCACATTTATTTACTAGTGGAGGATGTCTATCCTTCTTTAGTAAAGATATAAGACTCTGGACATCCTATGTTTTAAAAGTGCAGTTTGATTTTTGAAAGGCAAAATGATCTTGAAGAATTCCTCGATTCTGATTCGCTGAAGGGTGTCAGTCTAAAAAGTGTTATAGGACACCTATCAAAAGATACCGGTCAAATAGCCTGATTGTTCTAAATCATTGAGCTCCCTCAAACGTTAGCTGGTAACGGCAAGACGGGTGACACTGGTTACCCTTGAAATGTGACACATCGAGAGATATTGAATAGTTCTATCTCTTACGATTTTAAGGGTGAAAAAACATTAAATATTAATAATTGAATTGATGATTCCCATCGTGACCTGGGAGTCTCCAGTTGGTATTCTGAACAGATGTTCCTGTACACTATAAAAGCCACTTGGTTATGGCATTCCATGTTTTGCCCGGCCCTTGTTGTTGCTAATGAGCTGACTTCTCAGAACTTGCCTTACTTGTTGCAGGTATTTGGCTCTTGCTGCTTTGCGTTTGGCCTCTTGGTCGTTGCCATTTGATTGAGGTATTTCACAGCATTTATAGCTCCTTTGAACATCTGCTATTCTCCCTTCTGGGAATGCAATCACCTCAGTGTGGATTACCTTGCCTCTCTTTGTCACCATCCGGCCACATTTCTCCAGCCCGAATGACAGCCTGACCTCCCGGCTGTGGATCCTGGTGGTGTGGATCAGCGAGTTAATGTCTCGCCCACTCTTACTGATTCAGGAATTTTGCCACTATCAGCCACGTCCTGTACATAGATGACATAAACCTGTGCACTATCTATAGCCAGACTTATTTGGCTATGGTGGTTCAGGCCTATGCAGAACAGCACAGGGGACAGAGCATCTCCTTGGTGTTTTCCACATTTGATGGAGAGTTGTGCAAATGGTTTGAAGACGGCCTCAAGGGAGGTTTTCCACAGCCTCATTGAGTTTGCAATGAAGGCTCTCAGAGTGCTGTTGACCTTATACAGCTTCAGACATTCCAGGATCCATGTGTGTGGCATTGAATCATAGGCTTTATTGTAATCAATCCATGCAGTACACAGGTTTGTTTGTCTGCTTTTGCAGACTAGGTCTGGACTGTTCTGTAAACCAGCAGCTGGTGTTTAATTTACTGCCCAGAGTGCTCCGATGACCACGGGCACTACTGTGGTCTTCACCCTCCAGCCTCTTTGTAGTTCCTCCCTGAGTTCTTGGTATTTCTCCAGTATCTTGTGCTCTATTTCCTGATGTTTCCATCCCTCAGTATGGCCACATTGACCGTCTGTCTTCTTCTCCTTATCAATAATCACAATGTCCGGTTGGTTGGCCATTACCATTTTGTCTGTTTGTATCTGGAAGTCCCAAAGGATCTTAGCTCCGTCATTCTCTACCACCTTGGGAGGTGATTCCCATTGTGAGCTGGGAGTCTCCAGTTGGTATTCTGAACAGATGTTCCTGTACACTATACCAGCCACTTGGTTAAGGCATTCCATGTTTTGCCCGGCCCTTGTTCTTGCTACTGAGCTGACTTCTCAGAACTTGCCTTGTTGCAGGTATTTGCTTGAGGTATTTCACAGCATTTATAGCTCCTTTGAACATCTGCTATTCTCCCTTCTGGGAATGCAATCACGTCTGTGTGGATTACCTTGCCTCTCTTTGTCACCATCCAGCCACATTTCTCCAGCGCGAAAGACAGTCCGATCTCCCCGCTGTGGTGTTGTGGATCGGCAAGTCAATGTCTCGCTCACACTTTTTTTCCCCAGTGTCCTGTCTAGCAATGTGGCAATAAGAATTGATGTCTTAATGCCAAATAGAGCTCAACAGATTTTGCTTTCACAAGTGGAGCAAACAGCATTCGCCGTAGTGCTCCACTTTTATTGTGATTCCTGTGGGGAGAATTTCAAATTATGTGGACACTGCAATGGGAAAGTATGAGAGTAAAGGAAGAACAAGAAGAGAAAAAAAGAAAGAGAAGAGGTGAAAGAAAGAAGAGATAAAAGGGAAAGAATGATAAAACGTCCTCCGTCTGCTTCATCACCTGGAAAGAGAGATGTAAAAAGAACAGCACAATCAACGGACATAGTATAACAGATACAATAGAGTAAAACCTTGATACCATTGTTAAATCATATGTATTATTATTTAAACTGACAAGTATAATGCTCAATAGTGGTTGTGAGGAACCAAAGGCCCGCCTTCCCCGAGCACCAAGGCAGGCGCTAGGGGACCCATAACCCCGGACCCCCAAAGCAGGGCGCCCAAGAGGGGCCAACACAGGAAATTTGCCCCCCCTCCAAGGAAAGAGGAGAGACGACCCCGAGGAAATCCCCCAGCCACCGCAATGCCGAAGCTCCCAGGAGCCGCGGGGGCGAGCCTGTGGGCTCCGCCGGCAGCCAGCTATGCTGAAGTGGCACCGGCCATGGGCCCCAGGGCCCAGAGGCCCTAGCGATGCCCCGCCCCCCGGCGGGAGCCCCGGGGGGCCAGGCCCCGCGAAGCAGTCGCCAGGAATGGGCCAGCACCCACCCGGGAACCCGCCCCAAACCTGAGGGCCGCCACTTATGTCATCCATGTACAGGAGGTGGCTGATAGTGGCATTTCCGAGTCGGTATCCATAGCCAGACTTGTTGATTATGTGGCTGAGGGGGTTCAGGCCTATGCAGAACAGCACAGGGGACAGAGCATCTCCTTGGTGTTTTCCACATTTGATGGAGAGTTGTGCAAATGGCTTGAAGATGGCCTCAAGGGAGGTTTTCCACAGCCTCATGGAGTTTGCAATGAAGGTTTTCAGAGTGCTGTTGACCTTGTACAGCTTCAGGCTTTCCAGCATCCATGTGTGTGGCATTGAATCACAGGCTTTCTTGTAATCAATCCATGCTGTACACAGGTTTGTTTGTTTGCTTTTGGAGTCTAGGGCGACTCCAGCTGCAGGTTCTGTCAACCTGCAGCTGGTGTTTGGCTCCTCCTCTTTACCGCCTATGATGCCTGACAGAAGCTTCCATACTGTGGAAAGACAATAGTTAGTAGGAGTCATAATCCTTCTGGGGGTCTTTCATTATCAGGACTGTTCTGCCCTTTGTCAGCCATTCGGTCCCTGTGATGGTCGGACCATCAATTGTATTTTTGGAAAAGCTGTCTCTGGTCTGATGAGAAGTACAACCCACAGCTATAGTTTACGGGAGTAGCAGGAAACAGTTTCATGACTGGTTTGTCTGGAGTTTTTCTTGGAACTTTTAAAATAAAAAAAATTTAATCAGCCTTGACCTTGCCCTGTTTCAGGGAAAATGTCATCTGGTATGTCTAATTGCTTTGAATTTTTTTCAAGGTTGTAAGAAGGTGTGAAAGCATTGCAGTATTTGAAAATCTTTCAATATTAAAATGTTTACTGGAATGATACAGACCTAAAGTTATCCAGAAAACAACTTTTCACAGTTGTCTGCCCTGAAGTAAAGGTTAAAGCAAGATTAGGAATCACAAAGGGTTAATAATGATCATTGTTCATGTTTATTCATTATTTAGATTTTCATACCAACCACATATTTCCATTACATTTTTTTATTAAAACATCTTCTGAAACACAAAGCAAATATTATGTACGACTGGTAGTAAGGCTGTCATCTTAAGGGACATGTCTTCATTTGTATATTTTTTATATTTTGGGAAATTTACTGTTGCGTTTCTCTGGTGAAGGATCTCTGAGCTCCTGTTCAGCGGGCCGTCCGGTATGGTCAAGAACTCATTTGGATCAGGAAACTTCACACTGAGATGGACACCATCGGCGAGAGAAGAAGGAGAAAGCCACCCCGTCTGTTTTGTTGTCCAGGCAAAATCATAGTCAGTATCTTTTTGTGAAACAACAGTTGAACTCTTTAAACTATACTGTATATATAAATAACCACTGAAAGTATTTAACAAATCCCACACAAATGAAATGTGCTGTTCGGTGAATAACGAAAAAAACATATTTTTTAAATAAACAGGCCAATAAATTTTTTTGAAGCAGAACATCCTTTCCTTTTCTGCCACTTAAGCAAAGGGGTAACAGGACATCCCTCTCCCCCGCGATACTTTCAGATCCTTCCAAAGGCGCTCCCAGCACAGATTAAATATATAGTGTTTGCAGGAGGTTTTGGGCCCGGCCCCAGGATTTATCCCAGTGAGACATGAGCAGAAGATCCTCAAAATGAGACAAATGACAGGCATCCAAACCAAATCCACTTCTGCTGATTCCCTTTAATGTGAAGGAGCAGAGACTCTGCTCCGAGCTTCTTATACTAGGTCTAAAATTCTGCCATCTAACAGAGAACATCAATTTAAGCCACACTGTGAACACTGCAAGCAGGATGGAGGACACATCCTGTGACGGGGCACAAGCTCGACTTTGTGCCAAGAATACAGACAAAGTTATTGTTTTAGTACCAGAACCAGATAGTCTTTGAAAGCCTTCCTAGAACTCAAATCTGCTACTGCACCCCTACAAAAGGACTTTTAGAGACATTGACAAAAAACCTTTCAGATCCACACCAAACATGGGGACTGAACATTTCCCATCACCTCTGCTGCAACTGTGCAAGGGTAAAGATTTGATTTGAAACAGAATTAAGGTTATCACCTGACTTTTTGTCACCTTCTTGCCATATTAGCCCCCTCTGCTAAATGAGTTATAACTAGGGCTGTCAAAATAACGCGTTAATTTCGATGAATTAATAAAAAAAAAAAATAAAGGATTAAAAAAAATAATGCATATTAATCAATGTGGTATTGGGTAGTTCACTGCTATTGTTTTCATCCGGGTTTTTCGCGCCTGCGTGCCAGACTGGGAGGCAGAAGGCGAGCACAGTGGCAGACGCAAACAGAGCAAACGATGAGTTCTCAACGTATTTTTCTTCTTTAGATAATGTATCACAAGATTGTTTTAAGAGTAAGTTGATGGTTGATGGTATCAGATTGGCAGATACCATCCAGATAGCGAGTCTGTGAATGCTGGCCAAACGATTTAGTCCGGCCCGGTGGCCAAATGCATTATCATTATTTAACGGCTGTATCTCCTCGCTGCATCGACCGATCTGCACTAGATTTTTTGTGAGTCGTGGGCGAGCGCTGCCCAACGCGATCGTGTGTATCGCCCGGTGGACGGGCGGAGAAAATGAGTGACAGCTTCTGCGGTGGCTGGCAACCGGCGGTGCGCGAAGGCGCTAGGCTGCAGGGCTGATCAATGCCGCTTGCGGCTTTAATTATTTAAGCAGAACAATGACCAGTGCAAAATTAAGTTGTATTTACCGGAGATGAAGTGTAGACTGCAAATTCTGTCGGGGTATGATGGCTTCCACAGTCGATTGGGATTGTCTGCCTGCATCCTTTTTATTGAAATTATCCATTTCTTTCGTCTTTCTTCGTCCTTCGGTAAACGAAAGAAACATACATCTGACGATTTGGAATGCCTCTCTGTGCAACTGGGAGCACAACAAGTCGTAGGCATTATTTAGATTCCAAAAATAAACAAACTAAAAGCACGCTCTAAATCACCCGTTTTGTCACCGTGTTTGGCGAGAACAGCTTTTGCCTACCGGCGTAATCCGGAAGTAGCGCGGACATCACTTTACTGTTGTAAAGTGTTGATATTGAGGGGAGTGTTCATTTATTTTCATTGTGTCCCCTATGTTACTGTGTGCCACATATGCCACAACGACACATGTTAAAACGTCTGAAGGCATGAAATATGAATAAGAGTTTTTGAACTTTAATGTATCTAATGCTGATTATTCATTGAATCATTTGAATTTAAATATTTAAAATACTTTCACAGCAAAAATTATATGCGATTAATTTAGATTAATTAATTACAGAGTATGTAATTAATTAGATTCATTTTTTTAATTGATTTACAGCCCTAGTTATAACATTTAGAGAATTATATTCAACTTCCTGTAAGGAAGTTGAGTTATCTACTATTTCTTCATCATATTAATACTCTATTTTTTTTTCTTTTCATAGTTCTGCCAAGTATCACTCCGAGCTCCGATGTGTCATTGTGCAGGTCGGATACAGTGAGTAAACTCCCTATTCTCATCCTGATATATTAGTGTGTCCATTATATGATGAAACAAGCCTTAATGAAGATAAGTGTGTTTATTAGCCAGTGGAAGAAAATGGTTAGAAATCTATGCCAGTTAAAAAGGTTCACTAACCTACACTGTAATGTCCATTTGCTGTAATTTAGATGTTTTAGCCAGAGTGAACATGAAAGTTTTTTCTTCGTTGACATCTGGAGGCAACGTCAATCATGCCCTTCTGCAAGAGGTGAGTTTTTCTCCAACTCTGCAGAGACTTTTGCTTTCTTCTTCCGTTTATTTAATCGATAAGCATAACACAGAGGATAGTGCACCAATCAATTGTGATCAATACTATGAAGTACTGTTTCTGATATTAAACAGTCAAAAAATGAACAGCTGTAGTTCTACAATTCATATTTTGTCCAAGTCATTCATACACCATTCATCACGTCATTGTTTCTGATACATAACTTTATATTTATATACAATTTTTATGTTTATATATATATATATATATAAATGTGTTTATATATATGTTTATATATATATATATATATATATATATATGTATTCTCCTAGATTAAAGAAGAGCTGGTGAGACTGGGGCTGCCTTCAAACACCACTCTGAATCTTCTGAAAAGTCACAGCGTGTTAGTCAACACAACTATACCCGGTGTTTAATCGAGAAAAGTGCATCATATCCCTGCAGGTAAACGTGTGTGTTTTTTACTTTCAGTTACTGTATATTTCCTGTAACATGGGTCTTCTCTTCCTTATCTCATTTCAGGAGGCTTACTGCTGCCGCCTTCAGGTGTTTCATCCTTGCATTTACTGTTTTAAGCCACAATTTAGGTGTTTAGTTGTTATCCTATAATGGAACATGTGTTTTATTAGATTTTTAATTTATGTGCTTGGAATCTGATAAGTCATACAGTATAGTTTTAAGCATCAATAAATTTACCTGGGCAGAGAACTTTACTTACTTTTATATACTATTGAATGTGATCACAATAAATTACCAGCGTTTCTGACTTCCTACAGACTTTCTCCGTCTTGTGTTTGGACTTTAATACTTCAGCAATATTTTAAGATAATCAAACCTCGGATTTGGAGTAAACTGAAAAGGATTCCCAGGCATAGATCAAATTAACAAAGCCGTAGGATCAATGTTTAGAAGAGAAATGAACAGAAGAAATTTTGGAAAACAACTCCACTGATATGCCTACAGAAATTTAAATGGAAACATGTACAAATCAAAGAAGAAGCTTCCTGTAAAAACAATTTTTTCTGTCATTCTGTACAATTAATTACCTTGGTTTTCCATGATACTGTCAAACTAAATAAATAAACAAAGAGCTGAATCATACAAAAAGACACATTTAGTCAAACGAAACCTAAACAAATCTTTTGACGCTTCAGTGTTCTCTGTAGAGCGGACATTATTTTGTATGTGGTTAATAATAGAGGGTCCTTTACAAAGAAGTTACCTAACTGTTGGACCAGAACCTCTTCCCAAAGTTGTCTCTGTCCTATTAATGGCTACCGCCCCCTCTCGGCGGTTAGGCACATCTGCGCCCTGTCCAGACTGTTACCCTGGTCATATATTCAAGAAATAACTTTTTTAGTAGGAAATGACTCTCTGACGTCCACAGTGGTTTCCCCAGTAGCTGTTTTCAGCGGCTCCAATCACCTGTAGCCTCATTTAATATCTAACAGCCCATTGTGAGGTTGTGAGAAATACTTTCAAACTTTCATCTTAGATAAGTGATTGTGTGAATAAATTGGGATTTTTTTTTTCCCTCAAAAAGATGAATTATAAATAAGATGGTTAACGAGGGCACTGACAGACCTTTAACAACGGCAAGAAAATCCACGCCTTTTCTGCTCAAAGGCTGTTTGGAAGCCTGTCAATATGTTTCATAGTGTCCTTTAAATATAAATGATCTTATTTGTATAATTTAGAAATTTGACAGCCTTAAAATATAATTAGGACTAACACTCAAGTGGAGATACAGGCTTCAGTTCAACCAGGAAGTTTACTTTTGAATCCAAAGTGAGGAACCACCAAGATGGTGGGGGCCCGGGTCAGACATGGTTAGAACCTACGTTTTTAGGAATGACTTAATAAATATACTGTGTCATGTAAGTTAATTTTTTTCAATGAATCTTAAATTTCGATAAATGCTAAATCTTACTTTTTTCTTTCATATGTGCTTCTGGATGTTATGGGAATTGTAGTTGGAATTCTAAGCAAAAATAACTGAGTTCCCATCTTTACTAAATGAGAAGACGGTGGTGATATAGTTCCAGCACTTTTATTGAGAAACAGAGCAGAGATTCACATAGATGGAAAGTAATCACACCCCACGGTTCCGCTGCAGTCTACGTCTGCCCTGTCTCTGCCTGCCTCGCTTTCCGGCTTCCCCTAATACTGCACAGTGGCCTTGGTTTGAGACATAACAAAGACAGTCTATCATAGACAATAATCATTCTACGCAGCATTCAGCCTTGCACTCGGCAAACAGTGGAACTTATACACAGACATCAGGTCTCCAGGCCTCCTATGTCCGAGTGGTAGTGACTTCAGAATAATATTTATTATAACACTGGATTAGGAGACAATTCCTCCTTCAAATAAAATTTTGCTGGATTGAGACAGATTACATTGTTAGGTACAATAATTCTTAAAGGTCAATGTATCTCATTAATGCTTTAAATGCCGTGAGATGTTTGTCGTGAATAGGTTATAACTACCATCTTTATTTTTAAAGGGCTGAAAAACAGCCAACAGCTGAAACAAAGTGCTGTACATTGCTACAAGCTAAAACACAATTAATAAAATAAATTAAAAGATAATGCATGAATACGCTAAAAGGAAACAAAACAATAAAACCAATTAAAAATGAAAACCAAGTCTCACTCGAGGTAAAAGCCAAAGAATAATAGTGGGTTTTAAGGCGAGTTTTAAAAGTGGGCAGTGAAGGAGCCTTTTTTATTTGCAGGGGCATTAAGTCAATTCAGTTAATTTGGTTGAAACCAAATTAACTGAATTGACTAATTTTAATCTAAGCAGCATTGTTAATTACACCATCCGATGCATCAATGACACCAGTGATGATTAAGCTGCTTCCAGACGGGTGTAAATATTGAAAAGGTATTTTTAATCTACTCTAACCAGCAGCCAGGGCTGAGAGATCTTTCTGAACATCTGACATCTCCAAAAAATCCACAGATGCACCTTGGACGAGTAATTTACGCAGGCAAAAATGAATCCATTTTCCAGGTAAAGTCGTTTAGTTTGTGATTTATTTCTCTTTTGCAAGGAAGCAAACAGAAATTGACAAACATTTTCCTCCGTGCTTCTCTTGCGCGGGTAAAAAACCATACGCCCACCCAGATGCATGCTGGTCCTACCACTGACAGCCTATTTATAAACTTAATCCACCCAAATTGCTCATAACTAACCAGAAGCAAAGAAAACTAAATAACCAACACATAATCTCAAAACAAATATCAAACAATAAAGTAAAATAAATAACCTTAACTAGATTATACACAAAAATACTAATTTAATTAATAACAAAAATAATTGGCTCATATATATATATATATATATATATATATATATATATATATATATATATATATATAATGACTTAATATCACAACCATTCAAATCTAACATCTGAGTTGTTCAAAATTAATTCATTAAAAACAGAGTGCAAAAACTTCCCAAACCAGCCTGGCCATATTAGACGCAGTGGTTGTTGCCCTTGATAAATCATGAGCGCGACTGAATTTTCTAGTTTGTTTTCTCTTGCTACACCCGGGCCTGATGACAGACAGATTTTTGTAAAATTTAGTCACTTAAGAAGAACTTGTAAGACAGCATGAAGTAAGCAGGAAAAAAATTTAAAAAGCAACACATGAAGCCCCAATCTTAGGATATTGAACAGGCATCAATCTCTCTAGAGAGGGTAGTAAAGCCATTTCTGATGCTTTGGGAGTCTTAGCATATAAACAAGAAATCTGGGGTGAGAGTACTGCGTTTGCATCTTTTTTTTTGTTTTGCATGTAGAGCTGGCTTTTCTGTGACGAGTCTCTTTTGAAGCTCAGTTTTCTTTATATGCTCCGTGTGAACTGAATGATCGACTAGATTATAACAAAACAATGATTTACTGTATATTTCTATCAGCAGAATTTGAAGTACGTAAATCCATGTGAAAAAGGAAAACAAAGAGAAACAGAATAGATTAAAAGACATCGGTTTTATTTGGATTTTTAACGAGCAGCATATCAAGAAGAAAATAAATACACAGGTCACGGTTTTCAAGATTGTAACACGTCATAGAGCAAACATAGTTCAGTAGTAAACTGGTTCATCAAGAAACCACATATCAGACTCGCTTTTTCCTTTGCAGGCCTTGAAATTAACCGTTTGAGTCTATCAGATGAGCAAGAGAAAAATATGAATGCTGACGGGTATAAAAAGACATTCTGTCATCTTCAAAATCGCTTCTACAGTTTAAATAAGTTCTTTGTCATTAGTTTTCCAAATAAATTTTTTTTTTTATTGGTTTTCATGTTTGAAAACAGTTCTAGATCTGATATTTTTTGTAAAGGTTTCTTCATTATATAAAATAAAAACTTTGTGATCCTAAAAACTGCAGCAGATCCCATACTGGACCCCTGACAGCGTTTCGACTGACGGCTAACGGTTAGTTTCAGGCCTTTCTCTGTTTGGGCAGACATTCCTTCACGCTGTCTGACAACACAGAAGCTAGAGTGCGCTTGCTTTGTTCGCCTCGGTTGGATTGGTGGTTTAGAGGCAGAGGAGGTAAGGCGAAACAAGCGCACCCTAAATGCAGCAGAGAAAAAATGGGAAAATATCAACCGCATTTCTCAAAACCAAGGAAGCCAGCACCCTGATAATTACACACACACACACACACACACACACATATACATAAATACATACACACATCGGGGCAAAAACAATCATCTTTAGGTGCTTGACTAAATGAGGTGGTTTATACTGAATACTGAAATGTTTATACTGAACTTCCGTTCAGTATAAACATTTCCATCTTCTTACACAAAGATAATGTTGCAAATAATAATAAATATATCTGAGATTCAGTAATGTTTCCCTTCATAAGGATTGCACGTGGACTTTCGTATGTACACACACAACCAGACCTGGGCCGGGGACGCCACTGTGGAGAGACGTTAGGAGAAACCCTCAGAGAACGTCATCATTTCTACTCCAATCCTGTTGAGATTATTCAAACTACAGTAAAGCAGCTTCTCTTTCCCCAAATTAATGTGAATTCACACTACAGGCATCACTGAGCATCGACGGCTTTGAAAGGAAGACTGAGAATTGCACAGTCTATAAGCAGGTAAATTAAAATGTAAAATTACCGCCTGAACTGAACTTCAAGCACTTTTTACATCTTAAATGTTGCATCTGTCCGTTTCTCATAAAAACCCCAAACTTACGTAGTAGTACATAAAAAGCCCTTAAAGTGTTAAAACCTAACCATTGTTGGAAAACGTCCCTCTAAAACCTGAGATTTTCTCTCCAAAATCAGTAATTCTTAGCTTTTTATAAAAGGATGGAAACATGTAACAAAACCTCTGATTTCATCTTTCAAACCTGTTTTCTTTTAATTTACAGTATGTTAACCTGCTTGTTGGGAATAAAATAGTATAGTGTCCGATTTTAGTGGATCTAATTTATTTGATTAGTATTTTAAGCAAGGATTTAGCAATACTCTGAAAGAATTAAGTTATAAAATGTTTCTATCAAATCAGTCACCATCAAGGCTTGAAGCTCAGGCAAAAGACGTGGGTTCTCACCCTCAGTGCAACATTAATAGGATTTTGACATCTCTGCAAGTCTCTCCTAATTTCTTTCCAATATAGTCACCACATTTTTATGCTGAGTGACATGATGTAGATGAAAGGCTAAAGTGATCAAATTCACATAATTCATTAATGAAGAAAAAGATTTGTCAGGGTAAAATTATTCAATCTTTTTTTTTTTAAACCAGCTGTTCTTCTCATGATCCAAACAGCGGAGAATAATTCATACGATCCCGTAAAGCACCAGTGTGTCTGAAACTGTTGAGCCCAGGCTGGACACACAATTCAAAATAAGTATAAACACATAAATATAAAAGCACAAAGGGGATGAAGTTGCCTTTGCGTGTTGAAACATTTTCATTTCCAAAAATCTATTTCAGTATCTGAGGAACCTGATAGGGGTATATATTGCAACATTTATCTAACAGCTTCTGTTAATTATTACTAACATCGCCCATTTTTACAGGTTATAACTTTTAAATGTGAGTTAACACCAACAAATACTGGGTTTTCATTGGACCAAGGGCAAAAATGGCTGGTTTGAATGAAAAGTTATAGCTAACTGATAGCTAGCACCACTTGGCTAGCTACAGAAATTGCTTCATTGTTTTCCTTGATATTTAACTGCACAAAATAAACATTTACTAATGTTTAAAATAAATTATTTACTCTTAAATCCACATTGTGTCTTTGACTTTCATTTTTGTTTTGTTTTTTCATTAATACCATTGAAATACTGTAGCCTATTTTTTAAATGCTTTTTAGGTATCTTAGCTGTAGCGTTAGCAATCCAGGCAGCTAACGAAGAAAAGCTAGCTTATCATCTCTACCAATGACTAGCTTTGGTATGCTATTCAAAACACAAACTAAGGAATTCACTACACCTAAATCTTTGGTTAAAGTCTGGAAATACTAATAATGTATAAGAACACTAGTTATTAACTTGGGAATGAGAGCATATAAGCTAAAACTCTGTAGGCCTATAATAACCAAGAAATGCTAGCTGAATTAAAGCTAAAAGTAAAAGTTAGATGCCCTAAGAATGCCTATTAGATTTTTTTTTGTGGGGAAAAAAAAGTCAGTTGACTAAATATTTGTCATAGTGTTACTCGACGAAATGAACACTGTGTGAAACATCCTGTGTTAGTTGGGAACAAAATGACAAAAAAAACCACAAATGTACGACACGGAGAGGTTGAAATTACTAGAACCCCAATGGGCAGAACTCGTTCCTCATGAAATAAGCAGAACCTTAAATGCTTTTGTGCTGTAGAAAGGCAACTTCACCCCTTACATAAAAATACACATTAGTAGTTAAGAGTTAGAAGTTACAAATATTGGTCTCTTCAGTGCTGTAACAGAATGCTAAAGGAGAGTATTCCGAGTGACGGAGCAAATGTCACAAATAGTAAAAATAACAGTAGGAAACAATGTTCTTCATGTATGTTAAATTGCACCCATTTGTGTTTCGTATGAATGTAAATGTCGTTCTGTTTAGTTAGTAACATATAAAAGCTTTTTGCAATCAAACACAGGATTAAAGGACATATCATTAAGAGAAGAAACTGTAGAGATTAGTTTGTGGAAACTCAACAATTTCCCTTTCCCAGGAATCAACACAAACTCAGAAAACACGTTCTGCATACAGATTATAATCAACTAACAATCAGTCATCAACTAACAGTAGTTATGATTTAATAGAAAATTAATTTAAATGCGTTTTATCTAAATAACTCTTAAAAACTGCAGGTTGCTAAGGTGCGAGCCACCAGAACTAACAGACTCCTTCATAGGTGTTGAGACGTTTTCAGAAAAACTGAGCGAAAATCCAGTGGCCTCCTGTTTTGTGATTTATCTTAAGGTTTGCTGATTAAACAAACAAAAGTATAATCCAAACGCCTGCAGATTGCTGGTTAGGGCGGGCACCATCGGTTAGAAAATTCGCACAAGTCACATTTGACTTGTATATTTTGGAAGAAACGTAATTTTTACCAGGCGAACAGGAAAGTTAAAGATTCATCGTTAGATTTAGAAGGACTGGACGGGTTTGCGCAAAGCTTTGGGATGAAAATTTTGAGCCAAACATCCATTATTAACATCTGAGTTCAGATTTAAAATGGGAACCAAACTGCTGAAAGAAGAAAGAATTACCTGGTCAAGTATTTTTCATGATATTTCTGCATGGCTTTGAGATCAGAAATACCACAATGCTAAAAGCTGGGATGGTCTTATGCTTGTTTATGTTTGCTCAGAGCGGCTCCAACCAGAACCACACTGCTTCTTTAAAGCACAGTTTGTGACATGTGACACAAAATCACTAAAAATCGCAGTTTCAGTGATTTCTTAGTTTGGTATCTGAAGAAACACGGCAATTTCGGTGTAAAATCAGATTTAAAAGGGTCTGGAGGTCAAGAATACTGTAAAACCACCATTACAAATGCTGCCGAACTTTTACTTTCTAAATGCATTTTTGCACAAATGCCTTTTTGCACCATAATTTCTGCACATACAAATGGTTTTAAATATTCTCCTGTAAACTGTGATCGCACACTGTCTCTTTCTCCTGAATCGTTTACATTTCAATTGTTTACTTTTTAATCACTATTACACTTTATACTGTAATTTACAAGCTGTATGCAACCACATTTCATTCTGTATGCACTCTGTACATACAAAATGACAAATAAAGTTGTCTAAGTCTACGTTTTTTATTTGTAAATGAGTGTAATTTAAATATGAAATAATCTTTTTAGAGCCCATTACCTTTTAGTAATTAGACTGTTAGTGGAATACAGAAATACAGTCTGGAAACACTTTTCTATACTCAAGATTTCTTTTCCCAATTTTTTTCTAAAAATCAAATGTCATATTTTTCCAAAGTTTCTAAAACTGCGTAGTAACTTTAGCAGGGCGGGGTTTTTTGTCCACATACCTCACTTTTAACTTAGGCTGTGGGTGCCACACGTCGTTTACTACCTTTAGTATAAGTGCTATAGTTCTTGCCGTAGGCCTTAATAAAGATATAAAATATCCCCGCCTGCCTTAAAAACAATAAAAATATGAGAAAAACAACAGAATGTGAAAACAAAATCTGGTTATGTCAGTTTTATAGAAATTTTTGAATATTTCCTAAAACCCTACCATCCTTTTAAAGGGTTTTTAAACCCAAACATGGATAAGTGACTAACGCATCAGCTCTTTACCACATAAAATAAGCTGCTCAGTATCTGAGCCATGCGACAAACGTTTTAATGAGACGCCTTAAAGGTCGGCTTCTGGCTGAAGTCCGCTTTTAAGTGACCCTTTCCTCCAATTAAACCAGACGTCTAAGTTCAACGGGACTTGACTTGCTGGCCTAGAGTGACTAGAGCAGCGCGCCTGCGTTCAGAGAAGGCTGCAGGTTAACGGTTCAATCCCCGCAGACTGCCATGGGGCCCTGAGCAAGACCCTCAACCTCAGATTGCTCCCCAGACGCTGGGAAAGCTGCGCACTGCTCCCTGAGAGACGGGTTCAATGCAGAAGACACAACTGTGTTGGAATGTATAATCGCAACGATCAATTAAGATTGCTTTCGTTAACCTTGACAGAATAATAATTGTTTACTTCAAAAGTTATTGGAAATAAAATGATTTTTTTAGAAATTAAAAACTACACATTTTACTGATATTTATGTGTAAGATTTTTTAGACACACATTCGTCTTATAGTTTATAGAAGTTCGATAAGCTTTTGGTTTGTAAAATCTAAAACAAAAATATTTTTAAACAAATCTGGGGGGAAAAATAACTTTGGACAGCAGAGGGCGCTGCAGAGACGAATTTAGAAGGAAACTGAAACAAGAAGCCAAACCTGGTTAACTTCTCAGCGGTTTAGAAGCTGGAGCTGCAATGATCAGGAGGCAGAGGACTGAAATATGAAACTGAAAGGTTTCTCTGCCTCCATCAGGCTGACGGTGTCGTCCAAACCAGAGTAGAAAGGAGTCATCTGTCAAGACGTGAGGGCTTAGAGAGCGTAAACAATAACCCTTTACCTGGAGCGTTGAGCATTTAAAGTTGGTGGTCGCCGATATTTGTTTACGAAAATTGAACCTGAAGCTGAAAGATGTCGGCTTGTTGCGCTGCAGAACAATCATCCAGAGCGTCTAAACCACCAGAAGGGCACGTGTGTGTGCGGCATCGGCCCTTCACGTTCTGGACGGGAGGCTGAGCGTCCCTGCGTGCCCACAGTGCATCTGGATAAATAAATATACAAAAAGGGTTGGAGGACTGCTGGTCGTAGGAGTTCAGATCGGTGGAAAGGATCTCAGTGTGAAGCCGAGCTGCTTCTTTAGGTCCTACAGGGTAAGATCGTTAGGACTCACTCATTCATTCATTCATTCATCATGTTAACTCGCTCCACTCAACCGTCCCTCGGTTTCACCTCAGTTTACAGAGGAGACGACGTTTTTAGGCAGTAAAGTCAGTCCTTCACACGCAGACGTTCCCTCCTCGGCTCCCGGCGCGGGGAATCAGACGTCGTAGTCAGGCAGGGCGGAGTAGGAGATCCCCCCGACCGACGGCAGGCTGGAGTGGAGCGGGAGCAGCCAGCAGAAGACCGAACCTGGACGGGACGGGGGGGAGGAGGAGGAGGAGGAGGAGCGGATGAGTCGGGCGGCGCTGTTAGCGGAGAGAGGAGCAGCGGAGAGAAAAGCTGGACACCCACCTCTACCGAAGACCTCCCTCAGCAGCGCCATCTTGGGCTTCCGGGTGGCGTGCGGGAGGTGATGGGGCGGCTGCTGCGAGGGTAGCGAGGAGGAAGAGGAGGAGGAGGAGAAGGAGGCGCTCCTGTCTTTGATCATCAGCCTGTTCTTCATCTGCTCGATGGGCGTTTCGTCCGTGATGATGGAGACCAGCTGAGGGGAGACGGCGAAGCTGTGAGAGAACTTTTTCCTGGAAACAGGTCGCCCGTCTTTCCTTCGCCCTGCTTCCACCGTAGCTGATGAAGATTAAAGGTTTTAAAACTACTCTGGCAAGCCCGACGTAAAACCCAGAGCAACCGATGGCCTTCAAAGCCCCACCCAGTAGGGCTGGGCGATAAATCGATTTTATCGATTAATTCGAATTTACAATTCTTTAAGATTTCATTTTAGGAAAATCTGCATTTTATTTTGCCAATACACTCATTGGGTTTCCATGAAGAGAACAGCATGTGATGCTGAATATATGTTTAGGCAAATATATTGTCAAAATATTGTTAAGTAGAAACTTTTTTTACCATAATACGAGGTACTTCATTTAATTTTTTTTTACTTAGTTTGAAGTTCACAAGTGCAGTGAAGCCTGTTCTTAGCTCAATGTGTAATACCACTAGCAGCAAATGTTTTGTTATATTTTCATTGTTTATAATGGCACGGCTGCCATCTTGTTTTACAAGCATGTTTCACAGCTTGTTTTTAGTTGCACTTTGAATTCAGGTCAACTCCCTGACGAAATGCTTGACATAAAAAGCAAGGTTTTAAAATTATTTCTTTTTATGAAACAAAAAGGAGTAAAAAAATCGATTAATCGGATTTGGTATGATAAAATCTGAGATTTATTTTTTAATCCATATCACCCAGCCCTACCACCCAGACAGTACGCAGAGTCCATCTGAACCCTGGCTGCTCCGTTTCTGGCCTCAGAGGTTCGTTAGAGAACATCAGCGAACAATCGGCGTCATGAGGACCGAGGAGCACCGCAGACGGTTTAAAGCAGGGTTAGGGTAAAAAAATGATGCTGAAAGCTTTTAGGAGCTCATCAGCCACGACATGGCCGCCTAAAACGTTAGACAAGGAGCCGCGGTAGCTCTGGAGGAGCTGCAGAGATCTACAGCTCAATCTGTCAGCAGGATAACCATCTCTACATTTTACTGAACAGCAGCAAGAATAAATCCTAAATAGTTACAATCTGTGGACGAGAAATGTGTGGAAGAAGGTCCTCTGATCAGGTAAATTTTCTTTTTTTGACCTGCATGTGAAATACTAACCAGTTATTAAAACATGGCAGCGGCAGCATCATGCTGTGGGAACACCAGCAGGCATGGGTGTTTATAAAGAGCATTAATTTAGGGGACAATATAATATATGATTATATTTGACAAAAACACAGGGACAATTTTCAAACTAATGGAATCATTTTTGTCCATCTATTAAAAAAATACATTTAAATAACATTTGTGGTTTCAGCGAGACACAATCTAGAAAAAGTCACCAATGAATATCTTAGATCTAATCCACTTAATGCATTAAAGCAGCTGCAGTGATGTAATGTTTAATAAACCAAGCCTATTATGTCTAAAACACTAAAGTCATGTCATAATAATAATAATAATAATAATAATAATAATAATAATAATACATTTTATTTAAAAGGCGCCTTTCTGGAGACTGAAGTCACGGTACAAAAAAGATAAAAACACATAAGTGTCAGAAACAAAGTGGAAACCCAGAATAAAAACCATTTAAAAGATACAAAGACTGGTACAGGATATGTCTCATATTAAAAGAGAATGTTAATCAGATGAAGCTGAAACCCAGCAGACTGACGCACTGAGGGGTTCAGATCCAGGAAGCCGCGCCACCATTGGCTCAGAGGAGGCGAGCGGTCCTACCTGGTCGTAGAAGATGACCATGACGAAGACGCCGAACAGCACCGACTCCACCAGCAGGATGATGTAATGCGCGCTGACAGAGACAGAAACGGGTAAACAGGCGGCCGACCACGCCCTGCAGGCTGAAATTACAGCCGCTGCTGTCTGCTGGACTCACACTATCAGGTGTTTGCTCGGTGACTCCTCCCCTTCCTTGTCCGCGTCGCCTTGCCTCTCGTTGCGTATCCTCCACACCCACGCCCACACCACCAGCAGCATGGAGTACAGGCTGGCCACGCCTGCAGGCACACCACACACGGCCGGTTTAAAGAGAGGGACAGTCGTCTCATCTCTAAAGACGTGAGGCTGAAGCGGCCTTCAGCTCACGGTGGATCTGTGTGCCTCTGTCAGGTGATGAAACGTGGAAGAACTGTTTTTTTTTTTTTCACAGTGAATAAAGAGTGAACGGACTCGCCTGTGTAGAAGAGAAACTGGATGAAATACTTCTGGTTCAACTCCCCAACGCAGTTATTGATCCTGGAAACACGAGAACATGAGAACATGAGAACACGGGTCAGAAGATTTATAGATAGGGGGAAAAGTTTGGTTTGACTGGAGGGATGGATAAACAGACAGATAAATGGATGGATGGATGGATGGATGGATGGATGGATGGATGGATAAACGGATGGATGGATGGATGGATGGATGAATAAATGGATAAATGGATGGATGGATGGATGGATGGATAAATGGATAAATGGATGGATGGATGGATGGATGGATAAATGGATGGATGGATGGATGGATGGAAGGACGGATGGATGGATGAATAAATGGATGGATAAATGGATTGATAAACGGATGGGTGGATGGAGGGATGGATGGATGAATAAATGGATGGATGGATGGATGGATGGATGGATGGATAAACAGAAGGATGGATTGATGGATAACTGGATAAACAGATAGATGGATGGATGGATGGATGGATGGATGGATGGATAAACAGAAGGATGGATGGATAGATAACTGGATAAACAGATGGATGGATGGATAAACAGATAAATGGATGGATGGATAAACGGATGGATGGATGGATGGATGGATGGATGGATGGATGGATGGAGGGATGAATAAATGGATGGATGGATGGAAGGATGGATAAACAGAAGGATGGATTGATGGATAACTGGATAAACAGATGGATGGATGGATAACTGGATAAACAGATAGATGGATGGATGGATGGATAACTGGATAAACGGATGGATGGATGGATGGATAACTGGATAAACGGATGGATGGATGGATAACTGGATAAACAGATAGATGGATGGATGGATAACTGGATAAACAGATAGATGGATGGATGGATAAACAGATAGATGGATGGATAGATAAACAGATAAATGGATGGATGGATAAACAGATGGATGGATGGATGGATGGATGGAGGGATGGATAAATAAACAGATGGATGGATGGATGGATAAACAGATGGATTGATTGATGGATAGATGGATAAACAGATAGATGGATTGATGGTGAGATAGATAAACAGATAGATGGATGTATGGATGGATAGAGGGATAAACAGATGGATGGATAGAGGGATAAATGGATTGATGGATGAATAAATGAATAGATAGAGGGATAAACAGATGGATGGATAAACAGATGGATGGATGGATGGATGGATAAACGAATGGATGGATGGATGGATGGAAGGATGGATGGATGAATAAATGGATGGATGGATAAACAGATGGATGGATGGATGGATGGATGGATGGATGGATGAATGGATGGGTGTGAGAACGTCTCCCTGTCCCTCCTACCAGGGGCAGTGATGGTCCATGCGGCGTATGCACCTCTGGCAGACCCTGCAGTGATGCGCTCTGGGAGGTCTGTAGGTCTCACAGCGGCTGCACACCGTCCAGCCCTCACAGCCCTGAGAACAGGAACAGGAAGACAGAACCTCAGATACCGACAACGAGGCGAACGCACCACATCCCAGGCTTCAACGTCACGCTGAAGGTGGCGCCTGGTTCAGACGGAGCCACAGGCTGAACACCTCTGCTGCTGCTCTTCTGCAGGAAGGAGTCAAACACGCCGCCTCACGTTCAACGCTTGGATTTTATTTCACCAGCCGCTAAAACACGGAGGTGTCAGTCACTTTTTACAAGCCAACCTAAACGGGTTCATTCCTGATCGATCAGAATTACATGAGGAAGCTATTCTTCCTTTAATTAACCAGAATTAACCAATTCTGAGAAGCTAAAATGAGATAAATAAATGTACTTCCTGCTAAAGAAATGCATTAAAACAAGACTAAGCATCATTTAGGTCTGGAAATAAAAAAAAAAGCAAGTAAAACCTTAAACCTGTTTAAGCATTTACTATTGATAATCGTTACCTGAAGCCTCTCACAGAGCTCCTGAGCCCAAAATAACAGCTTCTAACACGAGTGATGCAGCCGTAAACACAGAGACGCTCTGATAAACACAGTTACAGCTGATAATAACAGAGCAGGGAACAGCTGCTCCTGTAGAATCCAGCTTTGGAACGTAAACAGAACCGAGAACCTGACCAGGTCCTACAAAGTCCATAGATATAAATGTTCAGTGGTCCCAAAGCAGCTCCAGAGGTGTTCACGCTTTACACAGAATGTGATGCTGCTAAACGCAGCAAAAGGGAAACAAAAACAAACACTGGAGCCTAAAGCTGCTTGTAGTGCTGGAAGATTTGAATTTCAAATTAGTTTCATTCAAACAGGAAGTTTGTTTCTGACAGGGAAACTATGTAAAAGGAACTGATTTCTGAGTCTGGATGGTGACGGGAAAGAGTGAGATCCTGGATACAGGCGGCTGAAACGAGCTTTCTGCAGAGGTGGCCGGCCTCAGCCTCAGAGATAAGGGGCGGAGCTTAAAGTAGAGCCCCCGCTTCTCCGCATCGAAAGGAGCCAGTTGAGAGAGACGACGGTTGGAGCAGCTGCTGCAGCAATAAAACTCGTCTTAGAGCGGCATTTTTCTACTTTTAGAAAAATCCTGATGTTTCTGATTCATGTCTGGACTCCAAAACATTCATATCACTTCAGGGCTGGGGAAAAAATAAAAAAAAAACGTGTTGGTGAGAATTTAAAACAATACTTTACATCTAAAGGAAGATATTTCCTTTCGGCGCTTGATGGAGTGCGAGTCTTATTATTTTAGACCAAAGCCCAAAGCATTCCCTCTTCCCTTCAGTTCTGCAGGATTTAAATGTGCGTAGACACACGAAGGCAAGGCAAATTTATTTGTATAGCACATGTCAGTACAAGGACAATGCAAAGTACTTTACATGATTAGAATACAGGAAAATAAAAACAGAATAAAGGGTGGCTCCGCCGTTTTCCTGATTTCTCACCTACAAACTCACACCCTGGTTTCTGTTTCAGAGTTCAGGACATCCAAACTGCTGGGGCTTAATTTTATCCCGCCGACCCAAAGCTTTCCTTTGGGGAAATTCATCTGCAGTGAACAGAACCTCCTGTGCTTTTCATGAGAAATGGTAATAATCGATAAAGACCTACAGCTACTTTCAGGGTCAGGGTTAAGTAATGATCTAGAGAAGCAGGACGGGCTTAGACTTTAAAATAAATAAATAAATAAAATGAACCGACCCGCTCGTTCATCCGAGACGACTGAGAGCGCAGGTCTGAGAAGTCCAGAGCCGTGTCTGGGAGGGGCACCATGCCTGGAGACACAGAGAGGAGACGGAGAAGACAAATCTTCACATACAAGAAGCCCTTCCTCCTAGTTTAGAAGCATTTTTAGAGTTTACCTATTAACCGGATGGACCTAACACTGAAACAACAAGTTAAATAGATGAGAAAAACACTGATCAACTCTACAAAACAGCAGCAAATGTTACAAAAATCTAAATTTAGCAGAAGTGAGTCATTCCTTTATGCATCTAGTTCACTTTAAACTCTGCTCCGGCTCCTCTGGAAACTTTGTTTTCAGAAACTGACGACGTGTTTCAGTAGGGCTGGACGATATAGAAAAAAAAACATGTTGATAAAATAGATATCATATTGTTCGATATTGATAATTATCAACAAATTCAAAACATATATTTAAAGTGCAGCCCTGGCCATTTTATGCTGTTGCTTGGCAACCTATTTTTAGATACAGAACACACAAACACTGAATTCAAACTCAACCCTTTATTCAACGAACTTTTTAGCACACAAAAAAAAAAGAACACGTGTTCTCTGAACTCTTTGAAGGGACGGGGTTTGTGTTGTGATTGATTAGATGTAATAATGACTGTTATATTAACCTACATGGCTAAAATGCATAAGGAAGGAAAAGCTTTATTCTATTGAACTTTTTATTGAACCTTCTTTCTATCAATGAAACACATCTATCGATCAGTATATATTGTTATTGAATTATCGTCCAGCCCTATGTTTCAGGCTTTAAGCTGCAGAACGTTAACCGATCCACAAACAAGTGAGCGAGCGAGCCCACCGAGAAGTTTAAGAGCGGCGACCCACCGGGATCCGAGAAGACGGCTTTGGAGTGGCAGGCCAGCAGCAGCAGCAGCACCAGGTTGAACAGGGATCCGTGCAGAGTCCCCCACACGCTGTCGGAGAGAGCGGAGAGGCCAAAAGTTCATTCGTTCGTCTATAAAAACGCTCAAAAGCCGCCTCTGTTTCAGCTCTAATGAAGTCACGGATGTGTGTGGAAAAGGAAAAAATGAGTCAAACAAAGCAAACAAAGCACACCTTCATGTATCAGGGTATTATGCAAATGATTTAACTGTGAACTCCAGATTAAAAGCAGTGCGAGGACTTAGTACACTCTCAGCTTTTACAGCACCAGCTCTCAGATAGACGACTTTGTCGCTCACATCGTGATGGAGTCCGCTCTTTAAATCACCGTTCTGGTTTACCGATGGACACAGATGTGTGTTTCTTAAGGTCAGATCGCTGCCTTTCAGACAGACCGAGGTGGAGATGCTGTTTTTTGCCTCTCTGGCACCTGGATTCTCCTCCTTCTCAGCCCTTCTGAGGTAGATTCTGGGCCAAGCTTCAGCAGATTCAGCAACAGTTCGGTCTCTAATGAGCTTTTCCCTCCTGGGCATCATCGTTTCCTGACATTTCAGACCCTTATAAAGACCAATTTATTTAGATCTCAGAGTAACTAAAGCAGATGTGCCGTCATTCTGATCTCACAGGCTAAGGTGTCATTGCGCAATTTCTTCTACTGACATCTTAAAACGTTCAAAACTGTTGCTTTAATTCTCAAATGACAACAAATGGCATAATAATAATAATAATAATAATAATAATAATAATAATAATAATAATTAAAAAAAGCTTAGCTGCTTTCAACTAGATTTTTTTTCTATCTCACATCTTAGATCCTTTTTTGAGTCTAAAAAACAACAACAGGGTGAGATCAGGTAAACCTAATTAGCACACGCGGCTAAATGTTTCGTTTTTGAGCGGATTAAAATGCCTCGGAAGTAGACAAATACAAGACGTGTTTGTATAAATGATAAATGTTACAAATATACGCCTTAAATTCACCCCAAACCATGATGTTTGCGTTAAAAACCCAGCGTCTTAAGGATGCTGTCAGACCTGTTTTTGCTAAATGAATGGAGGGGGCAGAGACAGACGCCATGTCGGCTGTTTTTAGCGCTTTTATCGGTGTTAAAACTCCTAGAACTGACCTGTCAGCGTAGGCGGGGATGAGCACGTACTGTATGACCACGTAGTCCGCGTAGAACACGCTGAAATACGTTAAAATCAAGCAGATAACGCCACAGGGATCTCTCTTGCAGCGTAAAGACGCCATCTTTCCGCCGGGCTCCGCCCCCTCTGACGTCCAACAGTTACGTCAGAGGGAAAATCTGCCGCTGCGTTCAGGGACCGTCGTACAGTCCAATATTAGCTTAAAAAAATACTTCTATATATATATTTTTTTACGCTAAACAGAAAATAAAGAAATAGCAGTTCAACGAATACGTTTTGTTTCTCAGCAACATGTGTCTGGTTTAAATGAATCACTTATTGATGAGCAAAGTATCAGAAATAGCATTTTAAACAGTTTTTACAGTGCTATTAAGATATATTAATTGAAAAGCTGAAATGTTCTTGTTTCAAACGTACCAGTTTTAAAAAAACAGGTTTAAAAATTATTTATTTATTTATATTTTTTTTTATCAAGTCTTGTTTGGCTTTGTGACTTCAGAAGTGATGCAATATCAGTGAGATCTTTGGCTTTTAACTCTGACGTATGGCTTGAACTTTGTTGGCAGCAAATACTTGAAAAGAGTCTCAAGCGTTTCTGTGACAGATAGGTAGACATACAGGCAAGCTAATAGACATGTAAGCATGTAGCCAGGTAGGTGGGTATAAGAACCAATGTGACCTTGAATGAAAAGGCTGTTGAGCTATTGTTAGAATAATGTCTTTACTGTGATAAATCATATTTTTGATAAGCTGAGTTCAATTCCACCAACCACACCCATACCTGATTACTGCCACCACTCCAGATTATCAAAATAACTTGCATGAAACCTGACTGACAACATAAATTAGGCTAAAATCTCCAAAATCTACACACCATGCCTCTCTAAAGCAATACAAGAACAGGTGAGAAAGAATTACAAAGGATTACAAAGTAATGGCGTTGGGTCTCCAACAAATGGTGGTGAACCATCACAGGAGTGGCCGGCCTGCCAACAAACCAAATACAAAACAAAAACAAAAAAATACAACTACTGAATAATCCAAGAGTGCGTGACAAACTCATCCAGGAGAGCACAAAGGAATCCAGAACTACATTTGAAACACTGCAGCCCTCACTAGCCTCAGTTAAAGTCAGTGTTCCTGACTCAACAAAAAACAAAAAGAACACAAAGACTAGTAAATAAAAAAAATGTGTCCAAAAAAAACCAAACAGAAGCATCTTAATAGTTTTCAACAATTTAGGGAAATATTCTGTGGACAGATGAGACAAAAAAGAAAGATGTGCATCCTATTGCATGTAATATATCTAATAAAGGATTTTAGTGTTGTAAATCAGTGCACTCTGCTGGTGCTTAAACAGCCTGGTGGACCCTCTGCTATTTTCCCCTTAAGCAAACAAAGAAACTATACTTTGATATATTTAAGCTAACAAAGCAGGGGGATGTTTACAGCTTCAGTACCGGACTCTCATACATAAAACAATGCGAGACGGGTAGAAATCTAGACCCCAGAGTGCCAACGCTCCCGCTTACATCAGCTCAAATGGATCAGCGAAGACCTGCTCCAGGATTGGTCGATTCTTCCCATGTTGTCTTTTGAGATGTGCCAGCACCAGCCCGAGTCCAGTGATATACACGTATCCATTCTACTAACCGTCCGTATATTTATGTATGCCACATCTGTGAAGTCCTTGGCATCCGTGGGTTATCTGCTGGTTTCCCTGTTAACTGCTTTCTGCATCACCAGCCTCTGTGATCGCACAATCCTTAACAGCCCCCCCTGTTGGTAAGCCCAAATGGCACATCACAACAAAATAGTCCAAATGTCCATCATTAGTAAAAAAAAAAAAAAAAAGGATCATGGCAGCAGTTAAACATGGTGGTGGCAGTATGGCAAACTGGACCTGCTTCAGGACCTGGACAACACGTCTCGATTTATCGAAATATTAATTATTTCATCTACCAGAAAATTCTGGCGCTTTTGTGACCTTGAGGTCAACCGTTTTGGAGCGGCCTTGTCGAGGTCTTGACTTAAATCAGATTTGATCTTGAGCTTAATTATGCTAAAAAAATAAACCCCCGCCAATGTTTTTTTAATTAAAGCATCTCTGCTGGGAAGAGCGGACTAAAGTGCCTCCTCAGATGTTAACAGACTCGTTGCTTGACTGAACCAAATATAGGAGTTTTTCTTTATATCTTTTATTTCCTCCTGAAAATATGAAAACAGCATTTTTTAATCAATCTTTTTTTATTATTATTATTTTGGTCTAAAATTAGGAGGGTTTATTTGAGTAAAAAAGTAAAAACAAGACACCTGTTGAGGGAAAGCAGGGACAGCCAGCAGAGGGTGGCAGCAGCCTCCTGCTACACCTCCTGCTCCCTTCTGTCGCTCCTCCCTCAGAGAGGCAGCAACCAGCTCGTCCTCCTCGTCTGTTTGCTCAACAGCATTTTTCCCCTCCCCTCTTTCTCTCTCTCTCTCTCTCTCTCTCTCTCTGTCTCTCTCTCTGTGTGACGCTGTGAGTTTCTGGAGTTTGGCATTCTGCTGCAAACGAGCCTGTCTACCTTCTGGAAAGAAGCCCTTTCCTCGCCTCCAAGTCGAACCGGTTTGGCCCTTCTTCTTTTTTTTTTTTTTTTTCCTCCCCCCAAACGGAGCGTTGAGGATTAAAAGAGCCGAAGAGGAGCAAATAAGAAAGCAGGAGTTTAAAACAGAAGAGCGAAACGCGGAGGAGCCAGGAGGAGGAAAAGAGCTCGGAGTCACCATGGAGGTCCCTGGTATGCAGGTAAGTGTTAAAGGTGGACGGAGGTGGTTCGTTTTTCAGCTCGTTTTTATTACTTTATTGGACTTTTTTTTCGCAACCCTCCACCGGGATTTAAACGAGTTAAAAAAAAAACAAGCGGTCTGGCAACAAGGAAGAAGGGATTGTGCAACTCCAGGCCGTTTCCACTGTCATCACCTGAAGACAAAACCTGTATTGAAACGAGCCGTCCGCCCTCCACACCCAGCGTGGAACAAAAAGCTTTGCATTCACACAGGTCCTCTAAATACTGACTGAGCTCTAAAACTTACACCCTTCCCCGGGTTTCTCTGTTCTGGCTTTAAAGTGAGTTTTTTGGGGCCTTTATGCTCAAATAGTTGCCCTCTTCAAGATGTCTAATCTGACTCAGGGCCTCAGTGGTTGTGTTAAAGGGGCCCCTGAGGGTTTGTTTCACTCAAGCAGACCTGTCCTACGCCTTTTAATAAGTCAGGTTTTGGTTTGTTAACTCCATCCTGAGGTTTTGAATAATATGTTCTTATGTTGGTTTCATTCAATTTGTGGGTCTTACACCAATTCACAACAAAAAAGATTGCGTTGTTTTGCTGGACTGAGTAGGTCCGATATTTATCACGTACAATTCGGCTGGATTTAGTCCAGTTCATTATAATACCATCAGATTTGCGTTCAAACCCAATTATAAACAGCTCTGCATCCAGTCATATCGGACGATGGAGAAATGCTCTTAAAATGTCAATTTATGAACAGCGGGCCAAAGAAAACCTACAGATTAAATTGAATATCTGACTTCTATCCTGAGCAAGCACAGGGGAACAGTAGAGAGGAACAACTCTCTTTTAACAGTCAGACGATACGGTTGTAGCTTCTCCAGACTGAGCTCTAGTAAGTTTACAGAGCTAAGGTCTCATCTGATGTCTGTTTATTCTGTGATTTGCAATGAAAGTTAGAGTTTATTGCAACTTAATAGATTTACTCATTTTGCCTGCCCATAATTTGAGTTTACAGGCTGAATAAAGTGTTTAACAATCAATAGACAGCTCCTAATAGTGTGAATTATACTGTAATGAATTAAAGTTTGATGAAGTTTAGCATGAGCCGGTACGAAATTCTCACCGTGTGCTAACTTAGACATTTCTGACCACATTTTCAATGTATTTGGACAGTGTAAGATAATCTAAGCTTTTATTCATAATAGAAAAACAATTATTCTTCCTGGTTCCATAGAATATACTATTGATTGAACTATTATGTTATTTATAGTATTTATTTATATATTAATTATATGTAACATTTGGTAAACCCACTTAAAATGTAGAATAAACAGCGGTAAAATGTAGGAGTAGTTTTCTTGTGACGTGAGTTTCGACAAACAGATGTTGGCTGGTGAATTAGCCAGGCTATCTGTATCCGGGAATATTCGCAGTTTGCACACACAAATAGCTGAACGTCTTCCTTGTTCAGTTCAATTCACTTTATTTACATGGCTCCAGTTCAATTCAATCAATTCATACAGACTGATGGGTTGAAAACATTCTATCTACGTAAACCCAGTACATCAAGTCTTTGGTTTGCAGCATTCACTGCATTCATGAGCGTGTAGCCACAGGGGACAGTCGTCTGCATTGTCGTTGACTTGGCAGCAATACCTCCTACCGAGCATGCATGCATGCATGCCGTGACAGTGGGGAGGAAAACTCCCCTTTAGCCGGAAGAAACCTCCAGGAGAACCAGGCTCATTGTGAACAGTCGTCTGCCTCGACCGACTAGGGGTTAGAGAAGACAGAGTATAGTCACAAAAACAACACAGAAGCACACATTGACCCAGGAATCCTTTCTATTTTGGCAAAAAATCAAAGGGTCATGGCAGACTAGTGCTACAGGTGGCTTTATCCAGGAAAGAAACATTTCTGGACAATTAAATGTTATTTATATAGCGCCAATTCATGATACATGTCATTTTAAGGCACTTTACAAAGTCAGATTCAATCAGATTATACAGATTGGTCAAACAATGTCTTCTCTAAGGAAACCCAGCAGGTTGCATCAAGTCTCTCCAAGCAGCATTCACTCCTCCTGAAAGAGCGTAGAGCCACAGAGGACAGTCGTCTGCATTGTTGATGGCTTTGCAGCAATCCCTCATACTGAGCATGCATGAAGCGACAGTGGAGATTTCCTCTTGATTTCCTCTTTAACAGGGAGGAAAACCTCCAGCAGAACCAGAACCAGGCTCAGAGTGAACGCTCATCTGCCTCAACTGACTCGGGGTTAGAGAAGACAGAGCAGAGACACAGAAAGCACAGAAGCTCACATTGACCCAGGAGTACTTTCTATGCTATATGGTAATAGCAGGTGATCTGCCTCCCCTGGATGACGTCACAGCTAACAGAAAGGCAGACCAGGTGTACCTACTATGAAGAAAAAAGAGAGGGAGCAAAAAGGTAAAAGATGAAATAACAACAAACAATGCAAATTGGAGAACAGTAGGAGAACTCAGTAGAGTGAGAGAAATAGACTCTGATGTCCTCTTGTAGCCTAAGCCTATAGTAGCATAACTATAGAGATAGCTCAGGGTAACATGAGACACTCTAACTATAAGCTTTGTCACAAAGGAAAGTTTTAAGATTAGTCTTAAAAGTAGACAGGGTGTCAGCCTCGCGGACCAAAACTGGGAGTTGGTTCCACAGGAGAGGAGCCTGATAATTAAAAGATCAGCCTCCCATTCTACTTTTAGAAGCTCTTGGAACCACCAGTTAGGTGACACGGAGAGGTTCTGTGCCAGTTTTCAGGCCTAGAGGACAAAAGAGGGCAGATGCGGTTAGTTACAGTAAAAGTTCAGCCAATAGAGAAACAGGGTTAGACTCTCTGAGAGAGACAGGACCAAGTGGATCATCTACAGGAGGACAGGAAGTTAGTGTCGCAGCTAAACAGAACGCCAGGCCAGATGTAGCTACTATGACGAGAAAAAAACAGAACATAAAGCTAAAAGTTGAAACTACTGTCCATGGCGTCTCATTAAAAAGACGTTTTAGCGCTAGGACACCATAACCTTTTAAAACCTTGGTGTAGCATGAGCCTGAAAACGGTCCCAAACCTAGAAGGAGCTGCCGTAAACTGAGTGAAGCAGATTAGATTTGTTTTGAAATCTTTCAAACTTTTTAAAGGGTTTTTATAGAAAAATGTGGATTCGAAATTGTATAACGCACTACCCAGTTTAGTTTTTGTGCATTTTTATGTCTTATTTCACACATATAATTTAGACTATGGCCCTGATTCTCTTGTTTGGAGTTTGCTTTCTCTTGCACTGCCTGAATATCTTACGTCACACCAGTGACTCTCTTAAAGCAGCTTGTCATCTGAAGCCGGTTATCCTTTGTCCTCCTTTTTATAGTTTTATCTCGTAATGGTGTTAAAATGAGCTCATGGCCCTTTAATATTTGTTGGTAACATTTCCATAGTGACCACCTGGTGTATTTATAGCTCAGGCGGCGTATCCACTGCGTGATATGGGTTAAAGATAAGACGCTAGGTGTGTCTGAGCTCGGTAACCCGGTTTGTTTCCAACCTTTCTCAGCTGCATTTGTTACACGTTTTTTTTATTGGACCTTTCTGGGCTTTTAGTGTTCTATATATCTTTACGTAACTTCCCAGCACAGGCGGTGACATGCACCGTAGGCGAGCCGCGCTGTAAATGAGTAGCTAAAGTGGGCGTTTCTGCCGGTAAGGAGGTTTACGGTGGAGGTTGTGAGTGCCGAGGCTCGTCTTCGGGGCCTCCTGTTTGGCCGGCTCTCAGGCGTGTCTACCTGTGGGACCTGCTCCTTCTGCATGCTCCGTTTGTTCCAGGTGGGCGGGTCCGCCGCGCTGTCAACACGCACCTGACACCCGGCAGCTGATGCGACGGCGAGGCTGGCGCTACACCTGCTTTACCTGCCAAGAAGAGCAGTCATGCCTATTGGAGTGTGTTGATTGAGTGTTAGAGGTTTTTGTTTAATAGATTTTTTTTAGGCTCAGATGTACAGTACGGTGCTTCTGCAGCTAGTTGTTTTTATTTATTTCTTTATAAAATGCAGTGTAAGACGTTTAAGTTACCTGAAAATGACACGGATTAGAATAGAAAACCTTTCTCTGTTGAGAAATTCTTCTTTGACACGCCTCCAACATCAGCATTCCTGCTATTAAAGTACAATGGATGCTTCAAAATGTACGTTAAAAAAAAAAGGAGACTAAGTGTGTTAAAGCATAGTTCTTATTTTAAAGTGTTCCATTTGGATATTGTAAACACTGCAAAAACGGAACCAGAAATAAGTAAAATGTTCTTAAAATCAGTGTATTTGTCCTTGATTTGAGCAGATAAATAAGATGATTTGCCAATGGAATAAGATTTTTTGCAATTAAAATAGGAACAATTCATCTTCATCATCTTATTTTAAGTACAGGATGTCTAATTATCTTATTTTAGGGGTAAAAATACTCGTTCCGTTGGCAGATAGTCTTATTTACCTGCTCAAATCGAGGAAAAATACACTAAGTTTAAGAACATTTTACTTCATTTTAAATCGGTTTTTGCAGCGAACACAACAAATGGCTTCATGTAAATGGCTTTCTGCTAATGTAATTAGGTAATCGGGGCCAACGAGCACATCAGCGGGAACGCGCTGCAATAAATACTTTTATCTCGCTGGTCGTGGACCTTCCAAAAAGGTCCCTGTCAGGAGTTTAATGGTTCTTATCAAAGTGCCTGACCTAATGGAGAGGGAGTTGACACGGTTTGTGCTGACGAATTTGCCACGGCATGTTTTTTATTTATTTTTATTGGCTTCATCTAGAGCTCATATGCACGAGCAGGCAGGCAGAGGACTGGGGAGTTAAGCAACCTGGAAATTACAAAATGCCTTTAAGCATCCAAAACTCCACATTCAGGAAGCTCGTGTATGTTTATGATAACATGTAGAACTGGTTTACGGTAAAACATTAGATAGTTGCTCCACGTTTGCACCGTTTTCTTATTTTCTGTCATTTTAAGAGCTAGCTGTCATAGCATTGATAACCTACATTTATTACAATTATGCCATATTATTTTCCACTTACACATTTTCATTATTTATTAATCCACCATAAATCTGTTGAATTCTTTACCTCCCTGTTGCGTTAAGTTACGTTTCAAACAATAAGAAATATTATATATCTATATTTGCTCAGGATTCATGTAAAGTAAAGCCTCGCAAAATGTTTTTTCCAATACATTTATTCAAAGTATTCATACGAAAAAATCTTTCTGTTTATTTATCAGTGCCTTTGAGAGATTGTAAATGGAGAAACAAGTCTGTTATGAAGCAAGAAGTAAGAATCAGGTTTGCTTAAAAATAAACTTTCTACTTGCTGCAGATGAACCAAAGAAACCAAACCAAAGAGAATCAAACTAACCCTACAATCTTCTTATTAATTTAACTACAGTAATCACTAGAAGGGGCATCGGGGTAACCAAAACGGGTAATTATTAGATAAAAGAGTGTGTTATTTTGGTGCGACGCATGCCGCCGGTCGCGTCTCTTTTTCTTGGGCCGGGTTGCTTTTCTCCAGATGTTACGGTTCCACACCCAACGATGCTGGTTGACCTTCTTTTGGGACAGACGGCTGTTAGGACGGTGCCTTTCTGGTTTGCACCGGATCCTCGAGGACGTCTCTCTTTGAACCTGGAGCCAGTGCTTGGCAAAAACTACTGAAAGCTTAAATATGAGTACGGAACATAAAAAACCCATAAACCATCCATTCAGACGTTCACCTAACCCAGGGGTCTGCAACCTGTGGCTCTTTACACCTTCAGCTTTGGCTCTTAAAAATTTGGTCAATGTTTCTAAATGTAAAGGTAATTTAAAATTGCGAGCTTTAGGATGCATTTAGTTCTGGAATAACATTTCCAGAAAGAAAGAAACTAATGGCGTGTAGAATATTTTACTATTGATAAATTAAGTATCTTGATTTATCTCATAATTTTGATGCCATTGGCTATAAAAATCAAATGTCTTATTGAAGAAAATGCATTAAACCTAAACATAAAAATACTGTTGGTTGAATAATAAAAACTGTTGATCTGTAATTAAATAAAATAAACAAATGTCCTATAGTACACTAAAAAAACAAGCTCTTGTTTTAAAGAGATGTGTAACTTTTGTGGCTCTAAACATCATTTGTTTAGCTGGACCGAGGGTAAAAATGGCTCTGCGGGTCGTAATGGCTGCTGACCTCTGACCTTACCCTTGGCTCAAACACAGACCTCATACTGTAGCGTTACGATTTGAAATTTAACTAAATACACTCCAGACTGGTTGATTACTTCAGTCCTGGTTCTGACCTGGTCTGGCCCAGCTACATGCATAAAGGTTTCTGGGTCTGCCTCTCGTCTGCTAAAGCCTCTGGGAGTGGAGTCGTCGCCAGGGACGAGTCAGCCAATCAGGAGTGTATGTTGTTGTAACTATGGCAACAAGTTGAGAGGTATAAACAGTCCAACAAAACAATTTAAGAAGAGACTTTAGTGCTATTTTGAGAAAGCTGCTAAACTAGGGTTTCTGTTTGGCTAATTCAGGCTGGGTGGGCAGGAGAACAAGCGGCTTCTGGAGATAAATGGTTAAATTTAGGAGGTACGTGCTGCTGTGGGTCAATCTTCAGGTGTGGGATTCTGCTCTGGGGTTCTTTTGGAGAAGTTTTGCTCGGCCTTTATACATAAAAACGTAACGATTCTCCTCATATATTCCTCTTTGTAGAAATAACCCCCAGCCGCCCTCGTTACTCTCTGTCCATTTTAGCTACCGTCACTTTAAGAAATCCCCCCCCCACGCTCCGATTGGTTGCCGTAAAGAAATGGTTCCCCCGTGGCTTCGCGTCAGACGGCTTAAAGAGCGAGCTGTGAGTCGAAAGGCCTGAAACCGGGGACTACAAATGAGGCGTTTCAGGTCTGGCAGGATCGGCGTCGTCAGTCAGCGGAGGAGATTAAATTCCTTTTGTTCTGTTCACATGTACAGCACTTTGGATTGTCTGGAGACGTGCTTCACAAAAATGAACCCGCCTTGCCTTTCGGGCTGTTTTGCGGCTCGTACAGTTTCAGCTATTTCTTTCGCCCGAGTATCGTACGGGGCTGTCGTACCGACTGTGGGACGTTCCTGCCAGCGCTACGCCATCCCTGCCTGCCTGGTTCTATTTCCTTTCCACTTTGGTTACCGACACTTTGAAGCACTCCTAGCCTACTGTAAGGAAATGTGGTTATACAACCCCAATAATGAAGTGGAGGAGGCTGCTGGGATATTTTGGTGTTTTAAGCTGGGATCAGAGGCAAAACAAACAGGAACAGAGCGAGATTCAGCGTCTTCAGAAAATACCAACTTATCCACATTCAGCGGGACTATTTTGCATATTACCTTATATAATTATACAATTTAAATTTACATCTGAATTATTCACAACACTGGCGGATACAGAGTTGACATTTTTGTCATTCAGCCAGTTTGTTTCTGACAGAAAAAGAGACTTGAATTATTTTTTTCCAACGCGTTACTGAGAGAGGGGAAACGTTAAATCCCCCCTGATACCCTGCACGGTTAAGCCGGTGTAGACGAGGATGCAGGGATGGCTTCTGAGAGTTGTTTATACGCCGCCTTCACAGTAAATGATGGAAAAATGTTGATTCCAGCATCAAAACCTCCTTATAATGGCTGACCAGCTTCTTTCTCCGCCCTCCTGGTGTTTTTCATCATCTGTCTTTGGTTATGAGCTCCAGGTCGTTTAGGTAGGAAGGCCTCCATGCCATCACCCTAATTTCCTTAGATGGGAAGATTTATGACCAATCTGTATAATCTGATTGGATTTGACTTTGGAAAGTGCCTCGAGATGACATGTTTCATGAATTGGTGCTGAATTAAAAAAAATTGAATTTAATTGAATTACTCTGTAGCTCCCTCCACAGATTACCTGTCTGAACTCTAACTCGACGAGTGCAAAACATTAACTATTCTCTCTAGTCTGAAGAAACATGTTTTTAAAACAAAACATGCCTTTCTTCTCTTAAATAAAAGCTTTTCTATCAGAAATGGGGTGCCAGCCCATGGCCAGCCTTCCTACACCCCGAACGTTTAGCCGAGCGTTTTCTCACCCTCGACTGATTCACTTCTCCTTTTCCAAGACGCGTTACATAACGTGGAAACAAAAAAATAGCCTGATGTAATGTCGAAAGAGGGGACGGTATTACACAAGGTTCCCCATCTGACTTCATTACCGATCATCCATTTCTGCTCTGTCATAAATAGGTTTATTGTCGGACCGTAACATTTGCTGCCTGCGGCCGCACAGACCAGCCAGGGACTCCTTCAGCCCCGCAAACGCCTTTTAACTGTGAGGCTTCACAGGCTGAACGCTCTTCTCCTCTAGATTTGCATAAAGCTGAAATGAAAATATGCAAAATTCCTTGTATGTGTGTGTGTGGGAACTTTTCTGAGAGTAGAACGCGTTAATTTCCTGTTCGATGGACTCCTTTCTGACAGCTACCCGATCCTCAGAGATGTTGCACAGCCTGCGTGTGTGAGGCCCACGTATGCGTCGCTGCTTCCTGTCGCCGCGCAAAAAGCCCAATATCGTGGAAACCAGTCCTGCCGTCGTCATCTCTCTCTCTCTCTCTCTCTCTCTCTCTCTCTCTCTCTCTCTCTCTCTCTCTCTCTCTCTCTCTCTCTCTCTCTCTCTCTCTCTTCTTCTATCCTCTCTGTCTTCTCTCCTCTCTCTCTCTCTCTCTCTCTCTCTCTCTCTCTCTCTCTCTGTCTCTCTCTCTCTCTCTCTCTCTCTCTGTCTCTCTCTCTCTCTCTCTCTCTCTCTCTCTCTTTCTCTTTCTCTTTCTCTTTCTCTCTCTCTCTCTCTCTCTTTCTCTCTCTCTCTCTCTCTCTCTCTCTCTCTCTCTCTCTCTCTCTCGCGCTGAGCGAGGAGTGCAGCTTGGGCCTCTCGGAGCTGAAGCCAGCAGAGAGCTGCAGGTTCTGCCGGTGGCCGTGACGTCGGCGCCGCTTACAGGAAGCCCGGTCGGAGCCGCTGGTTGTAATCTGGCGGGGGGGAAACGTGTGGACTCAGCTGATTTGAAGCAGCGTGATGTGGTTGTTTTTTTTCATGGCGTTCGCCCATTGATGGCTGTGCTGACAGGAAACCCGGCGCTTTTGGCGTGTTCGGGTACTTTTTTTTATTGATGTCAGGGACGTAGTTAGTGGAGTTTCCTGTTTTTTGTTTCTTTTTTTTATCAAGTAGTTGAGCAAATAAGAAATGATGATGATTCATGTTTGCATGTGATGATGCACGTTAACATCGGGGTTTCTCAGTACCTTCTTTTTTATATTAAACGAGTTTTATCTTGAAGGAAAAAATGGTTGCCAATAAAATTAGATTAGTGTTTTCATGTATATTTGTAGTAATAGTTCAAGCCCCCAGTCTAGATCAGAGCTGCACGATACGTAGATTTATTTTTATTTTTTTTCAGTCGTCATCGCAGGATAACTACATCGTCGCAGTAGATGCGATATTTAGTCCAAAAAAAGTATTTCAAGTGTCACAGATCCACACCTGTTGTTATAGATCATGTTTTTGGCCGGTTTCCTGGGCTCCAGGCGTCTGTAATGCCGGCGTCAGACGTGTGGAATCAACGTCATCAGCGCCTTTTTCAACACTACCATCATAACTTAGGGTTGGACGATATAGTAAAAAAAAAAGCATATCAATAAAATATAAATCATATTGATTGATATTGATAATTATCAACAAAATCAAAACATAGATTTTAAGTGCAGCCCTAGACATTGTATACTGTTGCTTAGCAACCAATTTTTAGATACAGAACACACAATTGCTGAATTCAAACTCAATCCTTTATTCAACCAACTTTTTACCAAAACTTTGTTTTTAAAAACCAAAGTTTTTAAAAATTAAAAAAAGAACATGTGCTCTCTGAACTCTTTGAAGGGGGCGGAGCTTGGTTCATGGGTCTGCGTTGTGATTGGTAGAGAGGATGTAATGATTAATATTAACCTACATGGCTAGAATGCCAAAGGAAGGAAAACTTTTAATCTATGGAACATTTTATTGACCTTTTTTCGTCGATATACGTCTATCGATCGACCATATTATTGAATAATCGTCCAGCCCTATCATGACTGCACATTTTCTCATCATTGTTCAGCCCCAGCCCTGACGCTCAGCGTTAATTTTGACTCTAATTTTTGCGTGCGTATTTCCAGTGGTTATTTGCGTTCTAATTTTCCTGTGGCCACCATTCCACTAAGCGCTGAACCGTCTGCGCCTCTAAAGTAACCGGCTTGACGTCGTGAATCCGGCCGCGCTTTTTCTCGCTCTTATAAACGGGTTTCTGCCGTAGTGCTCGTAAAAGCCTGTCGTTGAGAGACCCGCCGCAGGAACAGAAAGCAGGACGTCGACGCGAGCAGCTGGAGGTACTGTTGTCCTGCTGCTGATACCACCCGCTCTGAGCACAGGTGTGGGCGCGCAGTCGTCACCTGAGGCGACGCACATCATCTGCCGTGCTCCCTTCACGCGCTGTTCACGCTTAATTTTGCCGCTTCCCGTTCCCGGCGCCGCAGACCTGTGGATCTGGCGCGCACAGTGCCATATTGTGCAACACTTTGCTTGAAAAAAAAAAAACATCAAATTGCATTAAGTTCAATTCAATCTGATTGCTTTTTGTTTTCTAGTGTCAGTGATGGAGAATCGGTATCAGAACACATAGCAGGATTTAAATAACTGTGCCTTGATGTGCAGAATCTTCATTGTTCTGTCTTGAATTTTACGAGTTAATTACAGCCTGTTAATGTTAGGGCTGAACGATTTTGGAAAATAATCTAATTGCGATTTTTTTTTTCTTAATATTGTGATTTAATGCAATTTTTCCCCCCCCCCAGTTTAATTTATCATGTCTTTTTAAACATATACAAACAACAAATCAATTTGTTTCCTCGCTGTGCAGATTAGTTGCTAAAAGACCCACAGCATCTAAACTCAGCAGTAATGATTGCGTTCTGCCTACAATATATTTCAACCAAAATTGCAATTTTGACTTTTCTCTGCATTAACCACAAGCAACAAAAATGGCCTCTAAATAAAGATGTTTGTAAACAAGGATTATTCAAAACAAGAACTTTTAATGTTTCTATTAATCAGAATATTATTCAAGAGAACAGCTTTTAGTTGATTTGGACATCAATCCTTGTTGAACATAAAGCGCAACCAACAAGCAAGTCTATGTATTAAACTGATTGACCAGTATTTAATGCTATGTATGATTATATAAACTCTAAAACAAGTAATACAATTAGATTATCTCACTGCTGCAACGGTCTTCCCTTCCATGTGGAGGCAAACCCACTTTAAACATTTTACTGACACCTAAAGGACACGTCTAATTCCCTAATTGTTACATAGCCAAAAATTGCAGACTCTGCGATTTGGAAATTGCGTTTTTTTATATTGCGATTATATTGAAAATGTGATTAATTGTTCAGCCCTAGTTAATGTAAATTACCTTTTGTATCGTGCCAGAAGCGGACCTGTAGTGGTCATTCTAACTTCTCTTGCAACATTTATCTTTATTATAAAATGTATTTAGATGTTTACTAACTTTTTAATGCGGGAAAAAAAGATCCACGCTTTGCCTTTTTTGGTGATAGCACACAACTGATTGACAGCTAACAGCAGTAGGTGGGGGAGGGAGACCTCTGCTCCATTCATATTACAAAAATGAGCTGAGAAGACTGTAAACTTTCTTTAAACTGACTTTTCTAGACAGTGACGTACCCTGGATGCAGAAGCGAGGCCCCTGCTGGGTGGTGTCCTGCCCGGCGTCGTCCATTCATGTTGACTCTCTCAGCGCGGCGGACCCTGCCCTTTCTAACGTTGCTATAAAAAGCTTCTAATTTATCATGTGGCTGAATGGGAGAACTGAAACGGTTTGTTTGAGGTCAATAAATCTTTTGTCAAGAGACGTTTGAGCTCCAGCAGGGCCGCTAGATCAAAGTTAATTCGTCGTAATCATTTTAAATCGAACCGATGACTGAACATGTTGTTGTTTTTCAGACTGTGGAGCAGAAATCTCAGCAGAAAGCAAAAGCAGATGAGACTCGCTCTCTCTGCAGGATTCGGGGGTTGATGTTCCCGACCCCGCTTGATAAAGAAAACATGACATCCGGTGTGGCTCCGGCAGGGGGTCGGCTCTTTGGTTCCAGTCGGGCTTTCCCGCGCTCTTACGCTGAACCCGGCAGTTTAAGTCTGTCCGGATTCTACGGCCGGGACGACGATGGACGCCCTTTGACCTCAGGCTGTTGCAGACGCGGCTCTGGGCGCGCTTGACAGAGTCGGACCTGATCAAAAACCCGGGAGTGTCGCTCTTTTTTGTCGGCCTCTTGCAAGCTGCAGCACTAATCGCCGCGTACGTAATCACAGGCTCCACCAAAGCCAAACTTTAGAAACAAGGGGAGAGTTCTGAGCTGCTGGGTGAGAAACTATCAGCAGGCCGCAGCCAGCTGCCGGCAAGTTTTGATTATGGTGTGTGAGTCAGATTTTCTGTGGGCTGGATAAGACGCCGGGGGACCATTTTTAGACCCGGCCCTCAGTTTCTCCCCCCCCCCCCCAGTTTAAAGTAAAAGCACATGACGGCACGAGTAGCTGCTGTGTTGGCTGGAGTTTTAGCAACACAACTGGCAGGTCAGCCTGAAAGTTACATAACCCGAGCTGTTGGTGTTACTCGCCATTCAAGATGAAATGCCAGGTTCGGCCAAACGAACAGCCAGAGACGTAGAAATCAGCTGATGGTGATGGCAAAGTAAGTTTTGAACACTGCTGCGTAGGGCTGGAGAAAAAAAAAACATATCGATGAAATAGAAATCATAGTGATCGATATCGATAATTATCAACAAATTCAACACCTAAACTTTAAGTGCAGCCCTGACCATTTTATGCTGTTGCTTAACAACCAATTTTTAGATACAGACACTGAATTCAAACTCAACCCTTTATTCAACCAACTTTTTACAAAAACTGCAAGTTTTTTTTTAATAAAAAAAAAACGCCTGCTCTCTGAACTCTTTGAAAGGGGCGGAGCTTAGTGATGTAGAGTTCCTGGGTCTGTGTTGTGATTGGTTAGGAGGATGTAATGACTGTAATATTAACCTACATGACTAGAATGCATAAAAAAAGGAAAACCTTTATTCCATTGAACCTTTTGACCCTTTTTTTCTATCATCGATATACGTCTATCAATCGATCAATATCGTTATTGAATTATTGTCCAGCCCTACTGCTATGGCTATTTTTCATGATTGAGTCTAGTTGTACGTGTAAATATTTATATATCGTGTTTTTAATCTTCAAAACTTTATCTTATAGGTGAGGGTGCTCAGAAAAATTGGCTGAGTCTGCCATTTTTGAAATTCCTCATTTCTAATCATGTTCCGGTCGGATGGAAACTCAAAGATCTGATCTTTTTTTACCTGATCAGTTAGAGCACCAAACCCAAGGTCGTCCTAGCGGAAACCCTCCTCAGTGTAGATGTTATGAATGAAGAGTCAAAGTTGGCTGTTTTGAGTTGATACAAGGCTTAAAAAGAAGAAGAAAGCACCAAAATTTACTTTAAAAGGAAGCTAGTTCCTACAACATATTGAAGCTGTTTCATTGGAGCTGCAAAAGTGAGAGAGAGCAAAACTTAAAGCAGATAACAGGAAGGCTGACAGGAGTACAGCAGACTTTCTCTTTTTTTGTCCTTTTGAGCTTTCAGGCTCTGTTTGTTACAAAAAATGTTACAGCCTCTCAAACGTAACGTAATGGTCCAGATTCTTAAGGGACTACATTTGCTGACAGGATGATTAGCGACATTAATCACGTTTTTAACACTAAAGTCAGTTTAAAATACCACCCCCATAAATTTTTTCTTTGTTTTAAAACAATTTTCCTTTTTTTCCCTTTTTTTTTTTTTTTGCAGGAACTTCTCCCTCACGCTTATTGTTACATAACCTGTGGCCACTCATGGCCCGGAGGGCTAGAGCTAAAAATGTTGTTTGTTTTTGTATTTTAGTTTATTTTAGTCGGCTGGTCCTGCAAGTTAAAACTTTCCAACAACCAGAAATCCACCACTTAATTTAGATCGGTGCACCTCTAGTAAAAAGGTGCAATTAAATCACAGATGACTATGTTGATTATCGGCCCTAGTCTTATGTTTTATGCAATAATCTTAAGGAATAGGACACATTTATTGTATTGCAAATAGTGAAGGGAGGCAGTTTACCTTTTTTTAACAGCAACCTTGTCACTGAACTGCTGTACTTTGTCATTGCTTTTATTATTATTATTATTATTATTATTATATATTTTTTGCTTTTAAAAGGTTTTAAAGAACACAGTGACAATGGTAATGTCCAGAGTGTGCTGACCAGCGACTGCTGGCTTAATAACCGTTTAAATCACACTTACAGGCATGTTGGTGTGGATCGATGACATACTGGTTTCATATGGAGTTGCACTGAAGTATTTTCAACAAGTTGTGTTTCAAATAGTTTGAATATTAGTGCTGCATTCCAGTTGTACTTGAATTACGAAACCACTCGGTACAGCCCCAGAAGTCGGAATTATGAGTCGGGAAAGTCGGAGCGACAGGATCAAAGTTGACTTCTGCATTCAAGATGGCTTCTACTCGCAGCAACATAGGGTGAAGCTTCATGGTTTGGCTGTTTTTAGCAGTTCACTATTATTTATATAACATTTAGTCAGTTGCATACGTACGGGTTTTTCAGTGTTCATCAGAGGGGAAGTTTACATGCACCAAATACCACGTAGACCAGTGCTGTTGCCATTCTTATCGTTTTACGTGTTAACAGCGGCCATATGGCCTCAAGGAACAATGAAGAATCGCTACCTATTGTTAAACGTTTCACGTTCAATCGAACAGTTCAGCACCGCTTAGAAAAATATAAAGTGAGTTTAAAAAGCCTTCCCAGACTCAGGTTGTCTGTATTTGTACATTTAACAGTGGCTTTGGTGCGAGCGTCCATGTTTGTTTGCTACTTGCAGAACTTTAGCGCTGTTAGCTCTGAGATCGCATCATCTCCGACTTCCCAGGAAGGCAACAAATCAAATCAAATGCAAAGAGGTTGAGTAGAAGCAGGAAAATGGTTTACCTTAGATATACGTAGAGCACATGCAGAACAGGTTTTCAGACCCATTCAGAATAACTTTATTCGTTTTTCACAGACCGTTCTGTTGACTCTGATTGAAAGAGCCTGTTAACACCCATCAATATCTGGCCTCTGAGCACAGCACAACTTGCTTTTAATTTAATTAGATCCTGTCCAACACAACAGTAATGACGAGTTTTAATTGGCCCATCAATAAGGCTGTTGCGCACATGGCTGTGAGAATGTGCACAGCAGGCTATTCTTTAAAATGTCATGTTTACCTATGGTAATATATCACTTGGAGGCTTTGAGAGTGCTACAGAAGAGCAAACAGAGGAGACGTTTTAGCAGTCAGCCAGCAGCCCATCATTGTTCCTATTGTCTGGGCCGACTTCTGCTTTTCAGTCTGAATTACTAAACTATTCGTCTGCCTCAAAAAGCATGTTGCAAAAATGTTTTCTCTCAGCTAATTATGTTTTTTTTTCTATTTTAGAAAAGTTCTCTGGAAGAAGGAGGGAGCGTTTATTGGGCGCAGGTTCTATTTTTTTGAGCATTTTCTTTTATTACATTAAGCGAGGTTAGACAATCTCTTGGTTTTAGTGCACATGCAACATTTTCAATCTTAAAGCGCTGTTTAAGATTAATTATCGGGACGAATGGCTGTAATTTATGGATAAACGTGAACCGAAGCTACCCTTTTCTCATTTTTAATGCTGTAATTTCAAACATTGACAGTAAAAACTTACCTGTCCTACTATTTTTCTGATTATTTAATTCAAAAAATCTCTTTCCTTGACTTCGCACCACCAGGCAAAAATAGCTCTAACAGCATCCTTTGTGAAAACGGTGGCAGAGTAAACATTTCTGTGTAACATTAAGCCCGGCGGTGAATATTTACTGATGAATTCCTCCTCTGATGAATCAGAGCTTTTGTTTTTGCCAGTTCTCTCGTGCAGAATGACTCCGCACGTCGTGCTGCGATGCCGGAGCAACAGGAAGCGTTTAAAGGGCAGCGAGGCTTTCACGTGACGCCGCTCCGCAAAGGTCACTTTACCGAACGTGTTTGGATTTTTCTCTCGGAGCAGCTGCGACCTCTGACCTCTAACGCACACAGAGCTTTTTGTGCAGATGTTTGAACCGTGGCTGAAAAAAAAAAAAAACGCGGGTCTCTCTCTCTCGCTCCGTTCCTCCGCGGCACAAATGGCTTCACCAGAAGCGCCGTGTTTGTGTGTTTGACGAAGCGGGCAGAGGTCGGCGACCTCTGAAGCCGACGTTGTCTCCGTCTGAGCTTTCTGTGAGGGAACAGCATACCTGCTGCAGCTGGAAAACGTCAGCCTCTGCTTCCTCACGCGCTCTGTTGGCAGACAGACGACTATTTTTGACACGGTAAAGCAGCTTTGAGGATCACTAGAACCTTGTCAAGCAAAGGTTGTATGACCTAAACCAGTGGAGGGCAAAAAGGTTTGAAGTATGAGTCAAAATCATCAAATTTAAAAACAGAAAAATCTGAAATATTTTAATGAAATAACATTTTTTTGTGGAGAAGGGATCTGAAAAATCAGAGAACCATAAACCACCTTTCGGGCATGTTAGTCAGTAAAAAAAAGAACGACAATTTCCAGAATTTGGTCTCGGTCAATAGATTTTTTTTCCTAGCCTCGTGAGAACATCCTGATCTCGCGAGCTTTCAAGGTTTCACTCGCAGATCAGTCTGGCTACTTTCCGTTAAAGAAAATTTGGAGCAGTTCACCAAACGAACGTCCAATGAGCGTTGGCTTTGAGGCGGGTTGAGGTGTGACGCAACGAGAAGCGCGACAGTTCAGTCTAAAGAACATGGCGGCTTCAGCCGATGAAACTAGCGTTAGCGTGGCTATCGAGCAAGTTTTATCGGAATTACAGAGTATTTCTTCGCTGAAAGAAGAGCAAAACACTGATCTGGAGGCTTTTCTCAGAGGAAAAGATGTTTTTGCTCTTCTCCCGACTGGTTTCGGCAAGACCTTGTGGTTGTGTTTTCGTCGTCGCTGTTAGTACGTCATATGCTTCGTTGATCTGATTGGTTCATTTGGCCCGTCTATCACCAACATAGGCCAATTAGCTAACCAGTATTTTCGCCCCTTCCCAAAATTACTTCAACGGAAGATTACCAGATGGATATGCGGAGCAAATCCATCTGGCGGAGTCAGGTTGGTCTAGAAAAACGGTTTTATTTTGTGGCACTAGTGGTCTTTATTTGACAGAGGGTTGAAAGAGAGGGGGAAGACTTAAACCTGGGCCGGCTGTGTCAAGGACCAGGGCCTGCATACAAGGGTAGCGCTCTAGTGATTGTGCCAGGTTTAATGAACCGGTGGACGCTCAGGCCCACTTTTATCTATAGGTAAAAACTACTAGAGATACAACAATACAATATGTTTTTTTTTTTTATGTGTGGAATATTTCAGTACAGAGCTTTTGGTCTGGCACGCTCGTTTACTGAATGGATAAAGTGTTTTAAACCTGCACGCTTGTTGACCATCTAGGCAATATACAACCTTAAAGAGCAAAGTTACACGCTCCGCTGTGCAAATTTTATTAAAAGGAACCAAAGCGAGACTTCCTGTTACCACTAAAGTTTGCTTGTAGGTGACATTACGGTTTCTTATTTAGCTACAGTGGTGATGGGAAGAGACGGCTAAGGCTTTGTGCCGACGCTTTTCAGCAGGGATAAGATCAAGGAAGCTTGAATGATTAATTACGGCGCTCCAACAATGACGAGCCGAGTTTAATCAAGAGTAACAGTATAAGGTCCAAATTCAGCTCTCTGTTGCAGTCAAACGGCCCTAAATTCAATGGCAGACCTGAACAACAGGGGTTTTCCCCACTAGTTGCTCTTCAGTGGTGCATCCAGGTGCAACATATCATATAGTAACGTTATAACCTATTGAAAAGGCACCAAACTGTGACTTTAAAACTGGGATACAAAGGTGGGTCAAGCCTTTTGAGCGCCAAGAGACGAGTTCAGGTTCTAGTTGCAGATCTAAGCTCTGAGAGCCGTCTACATGCAAACAGCAGCGCCTTTGACACGGCGCCTGTAGCTCTGGCAGACTTGACCTATCGGATTAGTGAATCTTTCTTCCTGGATGTGCCAGTCGACAGTACTGACTGCCTCCATGCATGTCTGTTTGACATGCATGGAGGCATCGATGTGCTTGATGTAGGACTCTGTGTTATTTTTAAGAAGTGACATATTACAAGACAATGTTAATATCTTTGTACTTTAGGTTTTTCCTACTAAACTGGACGATAATTCAATAACAATAGATATCGATCGATAGACGTATATCGATGATAGGGAAAAAATGGTCAATAAAAGTTCAATAGAATAAAAGTTCCTTTTGCATTCTAGCCTATCATGTAGGTTAATATTACAGTGGTTATATTCTCCCAACCAATCACAACACAGACCCAGGAACCAAGCCACGCCCCCTTTGAAGAGTTCAGAGAGCACGTGTTATTTTTTTCTTCTTTTTAAAAACTTGTTGTTTTGGTAAAAAATTGGTTGAATTAAGGGTTGAGTTTGAATTCAGGGTTTCTTTGTGTGTTGCTAAATAAGTTGCTAAACAACATCATAAATGTTCAGGGCTGCACCTAAAATATATGGTTTGAATTTGTAGATAATTATCAATATCGATCAATATGCTTTTTTTTCTATATCGTCCAGCCCTATTTATACATTATCCTTCAAGGGTACAGTAAGATGCAGACAAAACATCAGTAACCACTAAGTCTGACTTCAGTACCCTTTAATAAAGCCGACCATCAAGGAGAACGACAGATGCTCAGATCAGATGTTCTCCGGTCCACGTTGCATCAGTACCAGTAAACCAGCTACTTGCCAGTTTATAGCAAACAGCGGTTGATTAGCGCCGTCTCAACACATCTGAGAAACTTGTGTTTGCTTAGACGCGAGCCGTGTATTTTAAATCCGGGTTAGATTAAGTGGTCGGCATGTGTTGTTGTTGCTGAATGTCTGCGAGTGATACAACGTCATTAAGATTCCCAGACTGCGAGTCGAAGCAGGCCTTCAGTGGAACATTAAGTGGAACCGAAGAAGATCGCGCGCCCTGGAGGGTTCCTGGAGGACCCAAGCTTTTTACAGAAGCCGTTGTTCTTACGCTACAGCGATGGTGAAAGGTCAAAGCGTTTGCCTCAGGTTTCCATGAAATAATCATTTCCTGCAACTGTGCAGTTTCCTGAATCACCGTTGATGTGCTTCTCTGTTCACCGTCTAGATTCGAAACACGTTTTAATGTTCCTCTTCAGACAGAGCAGGTCTGAAGAGCGAAAATAAAAGTCGATTGTCTTGTGTTTGTAATGAGGGAGGGCTCTATATTTACACCGGCCTTTCTGCAGCGCTTCGTTCCTCAGCTTGGTCATTGTTGATTTAGTCACAGCTGAGGAAGCCCATGTGAAAACGTGTCTCACACATTTAGCTGGGGAAAGTATTTTAGGACAGATTACAGTAACATGGCCCGTGTTAGTCTTAGAGGACAACAATGGTAAACTAAGCTTTTCTCTGTAATGCTGCTAGAACTTCTTGGTGCAATGAGAACCTCTGTGTTTGCGTCATGGTTGAGTATGTATCTCCAGATCTAGAGCCAAATCAAGCAGCACAAAACTCAGCTTCTTTGCAAAATGTATTAAGTATTCTTCTACAATCAGGTCCTGGCAGTTCTTATGTGGCATGTTTGCCTGTACTTGAACCAGTGGCTATCAGATCTAGCCAGTGGGAAAGCAAAAGGCTCTTTGGTTTTCTGTGGAGTCCCTGTTGTTGCTTATTAGATCATTACATCTTGAATTATATCTTGTCAGCTGGTTTCAGTATTTTCTTTTGGCCTGAAGTGCATTATAAAACAAGCAGCTGATTATGTTTGTCCTGAATGACGCAGACGCACAAAGAAAAATACAGGTTTTATTTTTTATTTTTTTGTCTGCTGAGGTCAAACCAGATGATTATTTTCAAAGTATATTATAGTTATTGTATAGCATAAATGTAATTACTGTAACACTTCATTAATGTTTATTTCTAAGCAGAGTTTCCCCCAGAGAAACGGGTAGTCCTTGTGGTAGGTGTCGTGTACCGTAGCGTGCGTCAAGCTAATAACAGCTAGCATTAGCTTATTTTGACCGGGAAGTTTTCTCCCATTTTATGTTGCTCTCAAACATCGAGTCAATTAAAATAAACATACAATGCTTAGCTGAGGGGGCACCAGGCTTATAATACTGAGGTGGTAACCCTGCTCCTTATAATATTGGTAATCTTCTTTTTTGGTTGGTAAAATGACCAAGAACAACTTGGAGGGGGGGACAAAACTCAATAATCAACCGGGTTCCTTCACACTTTTAATGACAAAGTTTACTTTTTAGATACAGTGTAGGGCTGGGCTGTAAATCGATTTAATCGATTAATTTGAATTTACAATTCTTTAAGATTTCATTTTTGGAAAATCTGGATTTTATTTTGCCAATACACTCATTGGGTTTCCATGAAGAGAACAGCATGTGATGCTGAATATATGTTTAGGCAAAATTATTATCAAAATATTGTTAAGTGGAAACTTTTTTTTTTTACCATAATACGAGGTACTTCATTTACTTTTTTTTTAACTTAGTTTGAAGTTCACAAGTGCAGTGAAGCCTGTTCTTAGCTCAATGTGTAATACCACTAGCAGCAAATGTTTTGTTATATTTTCATTGTTTATAATGGCACGGCTACCATCTTGTTTTACATGTTTCACAGCTTGTTTTTAGTTGCACTTTGAATTCAGGTCAACTCCCTGACAAAATACTTGACATAAAAAGCAAGGTTTTAAAATAATTTCTTTAATTTCTTTTTATGAAACAAAAAGGAGGAAAAAAATCGATTAATCGGATTTGGTATGATAAAATCGGAAATTTAGTTTTTAATCCATATCGCCCAGCCCTAATACAATGTTAAGCTGCTTTTGGACACAGGGACAGTGTGATCCGGACGTACGGACACACCGTCGGATGGTTTGGCGGACATCTGGACGGACGGACGGACAACTGTGGTGGATGGATGGGTTGACAGTGTTGTGACCAACAGGCAGTCAGATAGACGGACAGACTGGCAGTTAAATGGATGGATGGATAAACAGAGGCATAGAGGGAGAGACTGATGGACAGACGTACTACTTAGTTGTGATTGGATAGAAGAACTAACATATGTACAAAGACTGATGGATGGATGCCAAACGGATGGACGTTCAGGCAGGTGGTGGATTGGACGGCTAGACAGACGATGAGGTTAATGGACATGTAGACATTCAGATGGATGGATTGAAAGCTGATGGACAGGTGGATGATGGACAGATGTACAGAAGATGTAGAAATGAATGGCTAAATGCCAGAATGGGAGCTGAGGGACGGACGGATGGCTCCTTCTCAGGCCTGACCTTCTCTGGTTGACGGATTCTCTGGTGTTTCCAATCACAGCGAACAAACTGACCCAAAGCCCTCACCGTCAGCTCCGTCTCTCGCGGTGCCCGACGTCGATCGTGAAACTGAGATGTTTGACGTGGAGCTCACCGTTTTATGGCACTGGAGTGGGTTTCCCCCAGAGTTCTGCTCTGGTTGTATTTGTGAAGGTGGGCCTGTTGTTCCCAGCTTTGTCTCCTGCTGGCCTCCAGGAACCAGACGCGTGTCTCAATCCTGGCAGACTCTGCTTGTGGTCGTCGACACGCACCGCGGGCGGTAGTCATCACCGAATGTTTGCTCTGAGCAAACCCAGATTCTCTGGCCCAATCAGAGCCATCTTTAACAATTTGCACAGCGGGATACATTCATTATTTTGTCTGCGACGAAGGAGGAAGTTGTTTTATTTCATCATCAGCTCAGGCTCGCTACAGTTGATACAGTTGTTTAAACAAAACCTAAGAAGTCCTAAGATGACGACTCCGTCACATCGGCTTTAGGTCCTGAATCGTCATGACTCGGCTTTTTCTGCCGTTGTTGGGAGACTTTGTCCAGTCGTCTGCGTTCCCTCTGGGCTCGCCGCCCCTCGTCGTTATTTTGGGTGCGTCTGCGCCCAGCCGAGCGTCTCGGCAGACAGTGAAGCGCTGTGTTTGCTCACAGGGCGGGGCCACGCTGCGGCTGCCCAGCGGCTCTTTTTATAGCCCGGAGAGGAGAACTCATGCAGCATCACAGGAATATCATACGCTTCTGTGAGGGCGTTTATTAAATATTCCCTCGCCACTTCTGGACGTCTGAGGGCAAAACGTCGGCGCGTGTCACACATGGTCTGTGTGGATTTTTAGAGTCACGTGACGGGCTTCAGAAGGACAAAACCCAATGTTTTCTTGACATTTTACTCCTTTTCAGATGAACTTTTTCAGGGAGCTCTAAAGTTGTTGTTAAAGAGACAGTAACAAAATGAATCTTGCAGCAAAAAACAAAAATGTTTAAATGAGAAAATAAAATGTGTGAAGAGCCTCTCTATTTAAATCTTTGAGGAACTATTTGGAGACTGTCAGGCTCTTTTATTTCTCCTAGTGTTCTGGTCCTTTACCTCCTTCCTGGGTTTAAAATAACCTAATTTTTAATCCAGTTAATTTTTAATCCAGATCTGGGCCAACCCTGGGTGGGTTCAGCCCAGCAGGGTTGGGTTTTATTTTATTTATTAATTTTTAACCAGTTTTTGGTCAAAATAACCCAACGTACCACCCGACAGCGATTACCCAGCAGCCCAGTTATGAAAGGAACATTTATAAAACGAATAAAACAGCATGTTGTTGTTGTGTGGTAAAAACATTTCAGTTTTATACACCAGAATATTATTTTCAAACTAGATAAAGCTTTTGATGCACATCTAATGACAAAAACGAGAGCTGCAGTTCGTCTGTAGATGAAGATGAATTTGTCTAAGAATGGTGCTCATGTTTAGGCTACGTGTGAACAGAACCACTGACTATCTGTGTATAGCTGGGGATGCTTACTACACGTTTATGTGATCGGCTTAATGTAACCACAAAATGACAGACAAGCTGCTTTTTGTGTCAGAAAAATAAAAAAATATAATGAGATAACAAAGTAATAGACTAAGAAGCAGGAAAACCAACTTCACCGGTTGATCATTAGCAGATGCAAATAGTGGTGATGTGGTGGGAATTTGTTTATTTGTTGACTGACTAATTGAAGCAAATCTTATTTGATGGAGTTTTTAACCCGAATGACAAGACAACCCAAACCTTGCGGAAAAATAACGTCTCCGTCCGGCTGTCTGACTTTCTTCTGAGTTAAACGGACTTTACAGAGTTCTTCACAAAGTGTTGAAGCTGATCTCTCAGAGCTTTGACCTGAATCCAGCCAGGCTCTCTCCGATGCTCCTCTGCTGGCAGGAACATGGAGGAAACTTCCACCACAGCTGCAAAACGCACCCATCCCAGACGCAGATAATACGAAGCGTGTCTGTAGACTAAATGAATCCTCCAACACTGTATATGTGAGCTGTGGTGAGCTCACAGTCGGGTCTCCAGACGTGTTTTGATCCGCAGGTGTGCTCGTTCTGGGCCAGCGACGTCAAATAAGTGACAAGAGCAAAGGCAGTAAAGGTGTATATTTTATTAAAAAAAAATGTTTGACTGCCCAACACAATATTTCTCTCTAAACTAACTTTCCCTCCCGTTATGATCTGTTTATTTCCTTTTTGAGGTTTACGGAAAAACGAGCTTACATGTTTTTACTGACCTTTATTTTCTTTATGAGCTCCATTTAGTTCCAGTAAAGTTGAATTGACTTTATTCGTCCAGCGTCAGATCAGGAAAAAAAGGTCATTTCACGACAGAGAATATAATTTAAACATATTTCTGTTTGTTTCAACTCGACCCTTTCCCCAGGGTGGAAAGTTTGATTTCACGATGAAAAGCATGACATGACCGAAACATCATTAGTTCAACTTTGTAGTCCAACTGTTTTTAATATTTGCTTTTTGTTTCTATTCTCCCATATTTTATTCTGTTTCTACATTTTATTCCAGCTTGCTTTTACTCTGGTTTTATTTTCCAATGTTTTAATCATGTAAAGCACTTTACATGACTTTGTACTGAAATGTGCTATACAAATAAACTTGCCTTGCCTTGAATCTACCCTAACTCTGAGAGCTAAAACAATGCACTGCTTTCTGTTTAGTATCGCACCTGTGCTGTTTATGCTGAAGCACACTGTTAGCGGCTTTAATAAATAATTCAGTAAACATTTGAGCCGTTTTCACACTGGAGGCGCTTAGCAAAGCACCCGATCTTCATCCAAACAACTTCCTGTAGCTAGGTTTGCATTGCATTATGGGACGTGGCGGAGGAAATAGACTAATAAACAATGGCGGCGCGTGTTTTTCGTGAAGCATAAAGCCCCGCAAAACATTCACGACGTTTCTTCGGCATCATTTGAAGTTCTCAGAAAATCTATGTTTCCACCAGCTCTGCTTCCTCTGTTTGCCCCGCCCACCACGCATCTGACCAATAAACAGGCTGTATTTTCCAGCGTGGTTTCAAGTGACATGCTTTTTGGCTCGCCTGCAGATTTCTCTTTGTGAAAAGAAGGCAAACTATCTGGAAAAAGTTCCAAGTCAACAAACTCAAGCCGAGTCGGACCAAAGTAAACGGACTGCGGGGCTAAAAACTCCCCCCAGGAGCGGCTTAGGGCCTCGCATGTTGAAGTTAAAGTGCAACAGTTTGACGAAAACCTCCTGCAGCTGTTGTTTGGGAAATGAGTATCAGTCCTGGGAGATGAGCGTGGCGTTTCTGTGTGTTTGGTTCCTGTTATCTTTAACTGTCACGCTCATTTCCTTCTGTGTTTTTATGGACTTTTCTGTGTGTGACGGCTCACATGAGGAAACGGGGGGGGGGGGGGGGGGGGGGGCTATGAGAATGTGTTGATAGTTTTTGGAGAAATGCATACAGGAAAAGATGACACTTCCAGCAATTTTGACACTCTTATCAAAGCGATTTTTGAGATGATCCTTTAGCATGAGAGGAAAGACTATCGTTGGTCTGCAGCGGTGCTACGCTGGGGTATTCCTGCAGGGAGACGCGTTGTTCTACCTGTGCAGGTACGGACTCTCTCTGGGTCCTCCAGCTTCCTCCCACAGAGCAAAAGCGTGACCGTTTGGTTGCCTGCTCTAACGTTTGAAAACAACAGAACGTCAGAGATGAGAAAACTGAAGAAATATCACGTAAAAACTGAGCAATAAAATATGCTTTGATGCATAAACACAGTTACGTAGAAATGCTTTTGTCTATGAAAGGTAATTACCGATGAAAATGGGTTTTATCCGTCTGATCTCCTGCAGGGAGAAGCAGAAATTTATGGTGTTTGCTTGTCTTTCTGCTCCTTTCAGAGTACCCAGATTGATCCGGAGGAGCTGTTCACTAAATTGGATCGAATCGGGAAAGGATCGTTCGGAGAGGTGGGTCCATTTTCTTTCACTCAACATCTTTTCTTTTTTGCTCTTACGGATCCTGTTTCCTATTTTCATGTCAGTTCTCACCTCAGCTTTCTCTTTCATGTCCCGTTTCGGGGCTCCACTTGCGGCACTTTTCCGAAAATCCTTTTTCCTTTAGGCTGTCCAGCACCTTCCGGGGAGGTTCGTCTCTCGTCACCTCGCCTTTATTTTGTCCCGCAGGTTTTCAAAGGCATCGACAATCGCAGCCAGAGCGTGGTGGCCATCAAGACCATCGATCTGGAGGAGGCCGAAGATGAGATCGAGGACATCCAGCAGGAGATCACCGTGCTCAGCCAGTGCGACAGCCCGTACATCACCAAGTACTTCGGCTCCTTCCTGAAGGTAATCAGGCGACCTCCTCTCCGCCGGGCAGAGCTCAGTCTGAGTTTGAAGGAAATCTGCAGGAACATCTGCCGGTGATGAGAGGGTGAAACGGTGTTTGACGGGAAGCAGAGCGGCTGCCTTTTGAAGGAATGTGTTTAACCTCAGATAGCAGCTTCCGCCATTTCCCCCCCGACACGTGGGACGTTGTGCCGACATTTCTTTAACTGGGAGTTCACGCGAACCGGTTCATTTATATTAGTGATCAAACTCAGACCGCGCATATTTTTCAGCTCACTGTCGTGTGTTTTAGTCATTTATTTATCTATATGACCATATTATCACTTGCAGATTATGAAAAGCCCAAAAATGTGTTCTAAACTGGGTTCTAAACTGGGTTCTAAAGCTGAAATGTCAGACCACAGAGAACTACGGTCCAGTTTCTGCAATACTGGCTCTAGGTTCTCCTGCATGAATTACTGCATCAGTGCGGCGTGGCATGGAGGTTCTGGAAGCCCAGCAGGGCTGGACGATATAGAAATGAAGCTTATTGATATGATAGAAACCATATTGATCGATATTGATAATTATCAACAAATTAAAAACATGTATTTTAAGGGCAGCCCTGAACATTTTATGCTGCTTAACGATTTATTTTTAGATACAGAACACACAAACACTGAATTCATACTCAAAGCTTTATCCAACCAATTTTTTTTTTTACCAAAACTAAAAGTTTTAAAAAAAGAAAAAAGGTTTCTGGGTCTGCGTTGTGATTGGTTGTGAGGATGTAATGACTGTAATATTAACCTATATGATAGGCTAGAATGCAAAAGGAAAGAAAACTTTTATTTGATTGAACTTTTTCTTGACCTTTTCTTTCTATCATCGATATACGTCAATTGATAGATTTTTTTAATCAATTCAATTATTGTTATATAATTATTATCATTTATTGAATTATCGTCCAGCCCTAAAGCCCAGGTGTCTTTTAAAACGGTGTCCTGGTCACCTACATTGTTGGTTCTGGTGTCTCCCAACCGCAGCAGCTGTCTATAGATCCTCTCTGACTGTGGAAACCAAAATGTTACCTTTTTCCCGTTCAGCTAACCTTCCTATATTCTGCTTGAATTGAACAGCTAACTCCCCTTAGCTTTTAACGAGAGCGTTGGCGACCGTCAACATCGCCGTGTCTTAATGTCTCTGTATGAGTTCTGCCTGGTGGGACGTGTAACTGGGACAGAGAAAGGTTTTGGTGATGTTAGCCGCTGCGATGGACAGTAGCTTCTGTAACGTGACGCTTGTCTGTTGTTCAGGGCAGCAAACTGTGGATCATCATGGAGTACCTGGGTGGCGGCTCGGCGCTGGACTTGGTGAGTCTGCAGACACGTTTCAGACGGAGATGTAGAGCATGGCTGTTCGTAGCAACACTTAGGGCAGGGTTTTATTTTAATTACACATATTGAGATTTTACCTGTTTTTCTGTTTTGTTTTATTATGTAACTTGAATTTTATGCTTCAGCTTAGACATTTGTGTGTTAACCAAAGCACAGTGGTACCTTTTTTTAAAAAAGATATGCATATGTTGAGCGCTTGAGATAAAGGTTAAAGGACCACATTTGTTGCTTTATTAACAAATGAAAACATCCCTCCGTCCATCCTTTGTCTTCCCCCGTTTGGGCCGCGGGGGAAACGGGTTCAGGAGAGAAAAAGCAGACATCCCTCGTCCCGGCGACATCCTCCAGCTCATTCTGGAGGACCTCAAGGCGTTCCCAGGCCAGAAAGGATGTAAAACCCCTCAAGCAAGTTCTGGGTCTTTCCCGGGGTCTCCTCCCTGTGGGAGAAGCCCAGAAACCCCCAGAGGGAGGCGCCCGGGGGGGGGTCTCCTGATCAGATGTCCAAACCCCCTCAACTTTGAGCTCCCCCCAGATAACAGAGCTCCTCATCCTTTCTCTCTACAGCGGAGCCCAGCCTCCCTCTGGATGAGGCTCCTTTAGCATCCTGGGTTTCCTCTCCTTCTGTCGTGATCCATACCTCATCACCACATCCGACGGGAAGGTAGAAAACGGTCTCAGTAAGATTTAGAGTGTTCTTTTTGGATCATGTGCGCTGAAGCTGAGAGGAAACCAGGACCAGGCTGCCTTTGGCAAAGCTGAGCAGGTCCTCTGGACAGGTTGCTGAAATGTTCCTGTCTTCTCTCCAAGAGACGTGGTCAGTCTGTAGAGCTGTAGGGAAACTCAGACTCAAAGGTTGGTGAAGATCCTCAGTCATCCAGATCATGATCCATGTGAAAAAGGTTTAAATATAACAACTTGGACTATTAATGAGCCTAAGGACTCTCCATTGTTGGGCCGATCATCTCCATGTGAATCTAAGCTCCAAGGAGGCCTGCAGGTCTATAAAGCTTAGGAATCCACATTCCAGACATTTAGAACTGAGAAAGCTTCCTGGGTGGGAGGCAGAACGTTTTCACCTTCAGAACAGAAGTCCAGTTGTTTTTATTTTTTAACCTTTTTTGGACCGGCCTCATGAGCACTGCAGTCGTGCAGCGGAAAAACAAGTTTAACAGTGTTCCATAAAGAGTAAAAAATAAAACTGGACTTGTTTTCCGTAGTTGAAGACGTTTCGCTTCCTCTCCATGAAGCTTTCTCAATTCTAAAAGTCTGGAGTAATGTGGAGTACCAAGCTTTATACTGCTGCCCAAACAGAGGCCTTGTAATGGCTTAGATAACATGCAAATTCAACAGAAACAGGTCCACCCCCTTAGTAATGGGCGGTCGTTAAAGTCATTAAGGAAGCGAAACGTCTTCAAACTACGGAAAACAAGTCCAGTTGCTTTGTTTTTTACTCTTTTTGGAACGACCATGACCTGGATGACTGAGAATCTTCACCAGCACAAGTTTAACGGTGACAATCAAAGCTGGTTGTCCACATGGAGAAGTGGACCATCAACCTGCCAGCCCATCGTCGGTCCTCCGGCGGCTGCTCATGGCGCCCGTTGTGAGCGGGGGACGGTCTAATGAAACATGGCCGCCTTTACCAGCATCATCTCCTGTCGTGTGTGTGTGTCCGTGCAGCTGAAGGCCGGCCCGTTCGACGAGGCGCAGATCGCCACCATGCTGAAGGAGATCCTGAAGGGGCTCGACTACCTTCACACGGAGAAGAAGATCCACAGAGACATCAAAGGTGCTGAGCGCTGTGCCGCAAAAGCTGGACTTTAAGGTTTATTCAGCATTAGACGTCATAGACGGTTCAATGTAGGAGGTAGAATTAAATCAGATTAATGTTGGTTATTTAGCCTTTAAAGGAGCAAGAAGCTCCTACTGAGGTGTTTCTTTTTTTTCATTGTAGGTGACGCATAAATGCAAAATAAATTATGTAGGAAAGAATGTAAAAACGGGAAGTGTTAATCCTAAATGGACTGAGGCAAACATTACGACAGAACAGGATTTATAAAAACGGTAGAAATAACTTTGTCCAATTTCACCACCGCTTAAAGCTAAATAAAATAACTTTGTTTTGGTTTTGATTTTAAGAGATATGCAATAAAACCTTTATGAGTTTTCACTAAATATTTGAACGTCAGTGTAGAACAAAAACTTTGGAAACGCTGAGTCTGGGTTTTGTTGGACATTTTTTCTAATTTTCTCTCTTTTTTTTCTGGCCCAAAATTGAGTTAAATCTAACTCTTTGGAATATAAATGGATTCATTTAGTGCTTCTAACTTAGGTGCCAACATTTTCTAACCAACTTACTAAGCAATCATTCAGAAATGTGACATCTTGAAGGAGGATTTTGCTGTTTTGCTTCTTCTTCTGCGTCTGGATTGGTCTAATGGCCTCCAAACCTCACAGTAACACGGGATGGTTTTCTGTCATCAGATTTTACTGCCAGTTTAAATATATAAAAATATAAAGTCCCAGCAGTTTGTTGCACATGTCTGACAAGTTTATCCTCAGATAATGTCCAAGTTTTGAATAGACGGAAAAGAAAGTGACGATGACGCCGTTTCTCCGCAGCCGCCAACGTCCTGCTGTCCGAGCACGGCGAGGTGAAGCTGGCCGACTTCGGCGTGGCGGGCCAGCTCACCGACACGCAGATCAAGAGGGAGACCTTCGTGGGGACGCCCTTCTGGATGGCGCCGGAGGTCATCCAGCAGTCGGCCTACGACTCAAAGGTCAGACGTTTCTCTTTGTGTCGCTAGGACTTCATTTCACCACGTGAATAATGAATAATCTGAAGCTGAGGCCTCTTTTTATTAACCAGCAGCAGCAGCCGGTTAATAAAGCTGCTCCCTTCCATCGCCTGTTTACTTTCGCTTCCACAAGGAAGCTGCTGCGACTCGCCAAGCTGTCCTCGTTCGCTTCGAACGACGTCGGTTTTACGGCTTTTTTATTATTTTTTCTCTTGTAGAGAGGCGCTCTAAAAATAAACTGCGTCCTTCTGGGCGTTTCCTGCCTTCTTTTTCGCTTAGTTTGCTTGTTGCCGCAGTAACCCCAGCCATGCGACTCTGCTGCGCCGTGCAGGTCTCTGGGGTCGTTTTGCATTTTTTATTTGCATCCCCCCCCCCCCACCAACCGGCCGTCTGGCTGCACCTGATTCTGCTCTGCACATAATGAGCCTCTGCTGTTTACCGGGATTCCCTCCACGCCACCGCCTCTTTTGTTGGGCGCGGACGACTCGGGGGGGCCAGCTGCCTCCGCCACGCCCGTGTTTATACGACAATGAGCCCCATCTCGGGATAAAACGCGCGCATTCATCGGCGGCTTCAAACGGCGGCGGTCCTGCCGATGAATGGCGAGGTAAACAGAGGCCGGGGCGGCGTCACAAAGCAGGGTGACGTCTGCAGAGGGCGTGTGAGCCAGAGCCAGGCAAATCCAGCAGGGCGTGTCGCTCGCCGTCTCCCGGCGTGGCCTGTGATGGGAATACGCTGACGTCAGAGGAGTGAAAACCTACATTTGTTGCTCTGAAATGATCCAATAGTTATAAAATCTCGGTTTGTATTTAGAGCAAGCGTAGTTTGATATGCGCAGAAGCTTTATTATCCGTCTCAGCCACGTTTCTGAGTTTCAGGCCTGCTTTTATTCGGCTTTTATGGGTCGTTAGGAGGAGGAGGGTGTTTCCTTTCCTTTCTAAAGCGCAGGGAGACGAACTGCAACTTGTTGCAATGCCAGATGGTTTGGCAACGACGGGCTCTTGTGCAAAACCCGAGCCTTCAGAACAAGTTTACAAAAGGAACAAAACCCTTTCTGCTCAGATTTCCCCTTCCGAGGATGATCATACATGGTGTGCATAAAAATGTCGCCTCTGTGGCTTTTAAGCACATTTTAAGGGTCCTCTAAAATCCATGTTAGTCTTTTTGTTATTTATTTATGCATTTTTACCCAAGTCCAATTTTCTGAATGAAATACAGGTTATGAATTTCTCCAATGTGAGATAAATAAAGCCTATCTTATAATCTTATAATCTTATAGGAGCTGTAAGTAAGATATTTACTGTAAAATCAACCTAAATTATTCTCATTTCTCACCCATAATGGAAGCAACATTCTCTATAAACATTCAATTCTCCCCATCAACAATGTCTTAGTCACGTTTTTCTCCTTTCAGACCTAGAGGTACGGTCAGGAACTACTTCAGTTCAGTGTGGCTCGTGTTTACTTCCTGGTTCCTCATCCAATCACATGAGAGTTCCCAGGATTGCCAACACAGAGCACAGCATTTGGTATTTTACCTTGGCAAACGGGCAGCAGCCTGCTAACATGGAAGCCAGTAAGAGAAGCGGATAGAAGATAATATTAGATATAGATATTAGATATATTAATATTGACTTTTCTCTGCATTAACCACAAGCAACAAAAATGGCCTGTAGATAAAGGTGTTTGTAAACGAGGACTATTTAAAACAGTAAATTTCACATTTAAGTCCCCGTTCTCTCCCACATTCTGATGCTCAGTATGAACTTCAGCAAGGCGACTTTTAAAATGCGTTATATGTCCTGCAGGGAAATGAATCGACAAAGTTGGGTTTGAGGGCAGTTTCACCATCTGTTAGCTCTTGTATTTTTATTTTCTCACCCACTTAACTGGAATGTCTTGACGGAATAAAGCCGTGGAGGCGTTGCGCCCCCCCGAGTCAGTAAACTTTCAGAAACCCAGACCAGAGATGCAGGAAAGTTTCTGACGTTTTGTGGGAAATTACGGGTTGAAATGTTTGATCCCAGTTTCTCAGCGGGTTCGGCCTGAAGCAGAGGGAGGAATCCAGCTCGCTTGCTTTGGTTTTCTCCTTAACTTGATGTTGTTTCTCGGCCCAAACGCTCACCGGTTAATTCTGTTAATCTGTGCCAAAGGTTAGAGCGCGTTGTTTCCGGCTTGTTTGGTTTGGGTTGAGCTTGCAGGCTGTGAACCAACCATGAGTCCCTCAGAGGCGTCTGATCGGGTTTGGATCCTGTAGAAGTTTGGGTCCTTCACCTCTTTCCACCACGTGGTCACGTGTCTGCTGCTTCCTGCCGCCAGACGCTGGCTGCGTTTGATCGTATCGGAGCTCGGACGTTAAGCGAGCGCCCTGCCGTAACGCGACACCAGGCCGCCGCTGTGTGTGTGAGGACGTCTGTTTCTCACCTGGACGACGCGCCGCTGCCGCGGCAAGACGAGAAGACGGGACACCTGAGCCGTGCGCCGTCTGTCTGCCGCCGTTATGTTTTTACTGCAGCGCATGTGTTGGTGTGCGTCTCCCCTGTGTGGGGTTTCACTGGGCGGCATATGGTCGCTGCGTGTTAATCCGTCTGACAACAGGCTCCCCGGGTGGAGCGGAGTTTAATTTTAGTCTTTTTAATGTGGAAAATGTAGTTTTTCCAGCCTTTATCCCCTTGTCTGTGTCCTTCCCTTGTCCCTCGTGTAATTCCTTCTTTCCTGCCTTCGTTTCTTTTCTCCCTTCTCTCCTTTCCTTCCTTCCTTCCTTCTTTCCTTCCTTCCTTATAGTCCTAGTGTCCTCCCCGATCTTCCTTCCTTCTTTCCTGCCTTCCTTCCTTCCTTCCTTCCTTCCTTCTAGACCTAGTTTCCTCCCCAAGCTTCCTTGTGTCTTCCTTCCTTCCTTCCTTCCTTCCTTCCTTCCTTCCTTCCTTCCTTCCTTCCTTCCTTCCTTCCTTCCTTCCTTCCTTCTAGTCCTAGTTTCCTCCCCAAGCTTCCTTGTGTCCTCTTTCCTTCCTTCCTTCCTTCCTTCTAGTCCTAGTTTCCTCCCCAAGCTTCCTTGTGTCCTCTTGCCTTCCTTCCTTCCTTCCTTCCTTCCTTCCTTCCTTCCTTCCTTCCTTCCTTCCTTCCTTCCTTCTAGTCCTAGTTTCCTCCCCAAGCTTCCTTGTGTCCTCTTGCCTTCCTTCCTTCCTTCCTTCCTTCCTTCCTTCCTTCCTTCCTTCCTTCCTTCCTTCCTTCCTTCCTTCCTTCCTTCCTTCCTTCTAGCCCTAGTTTCCTCCCCAAGCTTCCTTGTGTCCTCTTGCCTTCCTTCCTTCCTTCCTTCCTTCCTTCCTGCCTTCGTTTCCTTCCTTCCTTCCTGCCTTCGTTTCCTTCCTCCCTTCCTGCCTTCGTTTCCTTCCTTCCTTCCTTCCTTCCTTCCTTCCTTCCTTCTAGTCCTAGTGTCCTCCCCGATCTTCCTTGTGTCCTCTTGCCTTCCTTCCATCCTTCCTTTCATCCGTCACTCCTTCCTTCCTTCTCTCCTTATAGTCCTAGTGTCCTCCCCTGATCTTCCTTGTGTCCTTCTTTCCTTACATCCCTTTAATCCTTGAATCCTCGTACTTCCTCCTTTCCTTCCTTGTTTTCTACCTCCCCTCCTTCCTTGTGTCCTTCCTTCCTTCCATGTTTAATGTTTTTTGCAGATTATTTATTTATTTAAACACCCCCTGCTGTAGAAATCGTTGCTAAACCTTTCCAGTGAAGGTGTTTTTAAGGGGAGAGGACCAGAAGCTCTGCGTAGGAACCCAGTAAGAAACAGAAGCTGCTTCTCTCCCTGCAGGCGGACATCTGGTCTCTGGGCATCACCGCCATCGAGCTCGCCAAAGGAGAGCCTCCCAACTCCGACATGCACCCGATGAGAGTGCTCTTCCACATTCCCAAATCTCCTCCTCCGATCCTGACGGGAGATTTCTCAAAGAGCTTCAAGGAGTTTACGGAGGCCTGCCTCAACAAGGACCCCTCCTTTGTAAGTCACACGGCAACACGTTTAGAATCTGAAGAACCTTCACCCCCTTATCAGCACCTAAACTTGGGATTCTGTTCTACACTGCAAAAATGGAACTAGAAATAAGTAAAAGTTTCTTAAAATTAGTGTATCTGTCCTTGATTTGAGCAGGTAAATAAGATGATCTGCCAATGGAATAAGATCTTTGCACTTAAAATAGGAACAACTCATCTTCATCATCTTATTTCAAATGCAGGATGTCTAATTATCTTATTTTATGGATCAAAATACTCACTCCATTGGCAGATAATACAATTTACCTGCTCAAATCAAAGACAAAAACACAAATTTTAAGAACATTTTACCTTTTTTAAGTCCGTTTTTGCAGTGTAGCTATTAGACGGCCATGATGTGGATCCAGGTCTCATGTTTGGTGGCATTTTCCAGCTAATCTCTCACCGACAGCCACAGTCTGTATGGAAACATCCTTTAGTGAAATATAGGATATTGGCGGGATAAAGCTGAATTATCCCCTCACTTTTTCCTTCCACTCAACTTTCCATTAACTTTCTTGGATACAACTCTTTAAAAGACCAGCTTCTGAAACAATGACGTTATGTGGCTTGCCTTCACTGCAAAACACGAATCTAAAAATATGTAAAATGTTCTTAAAATTAGTGTTTTTGTCCTTGATTTGAGCAGGTAAATAAGATTGTCTGCCAATGGAAGGAGTATTTTTACCCCTAAAATAAGATAATTAGATATACTGCACTTGAAATAAGACGATGGAGATGAGTTGTTACTATTTTAAATGCAAATCTATTGGCAGATCATCTTATTTACTTGCTCAAATAAAGGAAAAATACATTCATTTTAAGAACATTTTACTTATGTTTAGTTCCGGTTTTGCAGTGTTCCCTGTGCAGGGTGTCACAGAATTCTGGTCTTCATCATGACGGCCGAAACATCACGTTTCTCAGTTAAAAATCCTCATTTTATTAATAGCCTATTTAAAAAACTCATTGAAATACGCCACTGTGTGAATTATGAGTTTCCCTATTAAATTTAATTAAATGGACAGAACATGATCACATGATGAATCTCTGAAATTTGACACTGGCAGTAGCTGGAAGGTCTTGTTTTCTCATAGTTGGAGTTATATTTATAATGAAAGCTTCAAATCTAGATTTTTAATCAAGTCTGAGTCATTTAAGATGTAAGATCAGACCAATGGGGAGGCGGAGCCCCCGATCTAACACGTTAAGGTTAGTAACATGGTTCAAAAGCCCAGCATGCAATGTTTGTTTATGAAAAGACGTGAATAAATGAAAGCTTTACTAAATAAGCACTTTAAGCATAAACTGTTCAGGTGCAGGTAATCAGCTCCTCTGGAGTAACTAATATCATTTCCTCCCTTAGTCAGTCCATCATCTTATGTAGTTTTGTTGGGGTTAGGAAAAGTTTGGCTGCTTTATTTTATGTATTTAAAGCACAGCTTCCTTGTTTTGTGCCGCTAAAGCTGGCTTTTGCTGCCATCTAGTGGCCTAAAGTACGACCTCCCTTTCTTTTATGTTAAAATAATGGCTTGGTAGATGGATTTGTTGTCATTCATAAAGCTAGAGCTGAATGCAGCCACATGTCTGTTTTTATGGATCTTTTTCCTCTCTAAATCTAAGCAAACTCTTACATTTATCTGTAAATGTATCCTCTCTGCTGTCGCAGCGTCCCACAGCGAAGGAGCTGCTCAAACACAAGTTCATCGTCAAGCACTGCAAGAAGACGTCCTACCTCAGCGAGCTGATCGACCGGTACCGGCGGTGGAGGGAGGCGGGCCACAGCGACAGCAGCTCCGACGACTCGGACAGGTGAGCCGACCCGCAGCTTCGCTCAAAGGTGTCGGGGCTGCTTGGGCCGCGAGCCGCAATAACCCAGCCGGGGTCTGTTTGTTTTCCCGCGTAGCGAATCCAGCAACAAAGAGAACAGCGAGTCTCCCGAGTGGTCGTTCACCACGGTGCGGAAGAAGAAGCCGGAGGGCAGGAAGGTTCTCAACGGGACGGTCAGTCTACGCCTCTTTTATTCAGCAGTCTGGTTTTACCAGAAGTCGGCTACTTAAATACACTGCAAAAACAGAACTAAAAATAAGTAAAAATTTCTTTAAATGAGTGCATTTGTCCTTGATTTGAGCAGGTAAATGAGATGATTTGCTAATGGAATGAGATTTTTCCACTTAAAATACGAACAATTAATCTCCATCATCTTATTTCAAGTGCAGCATATCTAATTATCTTATTTTAGGGGCAAAGATACTCATTCTATTGGCAGATAATCTTATCTACTGGCTCATATAACGGACGAATAGACTAACTTTAAGAACATTTTACTTGTTTTTAGATCCGTTTTTGCAGTGTACGCACCCAGAAGCTAAATCAGGGGTGTCCAAAGTGCAGCCCAGGGGCCATTTGCAGCCCCTGTGCTGATTCTGTGCGCCCCCCCCCCCCCCCCCACCCCCCGCCCCCAGTTGCATTTTGAGAAAGATTTGGGCCAAATAGTACTTTACTGTTTATAATTATTACAGACAAGTTAAAAACTTCCAATTCAATGTTGGGTACAACACAAAAAATTGTCTTAATAACTACATATTCTCTTTAATTTCAAATAGGACTACATCTATCCAGTGACTTTAACTCAAATGCAGACTTTGGTGCACTAAAACCTGATTAATTTGATTATTTAAAATGATCATATTTTGTAGAGCAGGTAAAAAAAAAGTCACAATTGTTTGGTTATGTTATTTTGTTTTATTCCTTGTTTTTTTTTTTTGGCCCTCAAATGCTTTTGGCTTTTGACAGTTTCGGCCCACGAGATGAAAAGTGGTCCCAAATGATGGGCAGAGGCAGAATGGCTGATTAGAAGAGAGTTTAGCTTAGCCTAATTAATTAATCGATGAGGTCAGCAGAGCTGCATAAAGATAAACTCTGCTGTGTTTCTTTTTGTCTTCGTCTCCGTAGAGCCAGGACCAGCTGAGTAAATCCTCCAGTTTGTCCACAATCATCGCTCCCATCTTCTCTGAGGTTGGTATGCCTTCAAGGGATGCTGCTCACGTAGCCGTGTTAAGCCTTGGTGGCTCTTAGCCGTACAACATACCAGAAACGAGCATGTTGATGACATCATTTTTTTTATAGGCTGTTTATAGTCTACTGTAAGGAAACGAGGTTGCCTTACCGTGATGAATGTTGTCCACCAGGATGGGGCCGGTGGAGTTAAATTGCTTTGATCGTGCGTCCGTTAACTCGTGCCTTTTGCTCGTCCGCAGCTGAAGCTGCAGCACAAGGAGCAATCTGAGCAGAGGCAGGCGATTGAAGAGCTGGAGAGGAACATTCAGGTGGCTGAGAAAGTGTGTCCGGGCATCACGGACCGGATGGTCACGCACATCATCGCCAGGTACCAGCAACACCTCCGTCATCACTGGATGGGCTTCCTCTCTCTGCGCCCTGCTTTGATCATTTGCTATCCTGTTCTCTTCATTGTTTAAGCTGTCATTTTTACAGGCTCAGGCTTTTTTTTGGGGTGTGTATAATAAAATTAATTGTTTTCTTTGCTCTATAAAGGGGCCTGATGTTAGCTTATGGGTGAAACTCTCTACTTCCTGTCTTTCTTGAGCCTCATCTCTATAATGTCCCTACCTTACTGGCACATTTTTTTAATGTATTCAAAAACCATTTCTATCTTGGAATTAAAACTTCTCAATCTCTTAAACAGTAAAAGTCTCTGTTGGGGGAAAAAAAAGTTCTGGTCTATATATATTTAGCATCATGTTTAAATACTATGTCAATTATGTTTTAATCACCATAATTTAAGACAAAATAACAGAAATGTGGAGCTTCTATGATTAAAAAAGTCAGATTAGCTTTTTGATCTGATTTCAATATACTTTTTTTAGGATGCGCACCTCCAATCACTGCTGGTGAAGATTCTCAGTCATCCAGGTCATGGTCATTCCAAAAAAAGTAAAAAACAAAGCAACTGGACTTGTTTTCCGTAGTTGAAGACAAGTCCAGTTGCTTTGTTTTTTACTTTTTTTGGAACTTCCAATCACTGTTCTCACCTGAATATTATTTACTTTTTTTTTTTAAATCTGGATAAGCAATCTCATTATCATTTAGGAGAGAGACCTGTAATTTCTAAACAGTGTTGGTGATTGCATTAATAACCATTGTCTGGTGTTTCAATATAACCAGCCATTGTTTAGAAACCGGTTGGAACAGGTTTGCGCCGCTGTTCCTCCGTTCAACGTTTTCAAAAACACAGACGGATGTTCAGAATGTCTGTAAAAACAGACCAGCGACATTAAGTCGCATTTTGCAGGAATGACACAAGAAACCCTGTGGTTTCTGTAGGTGAACTGTCTCAAGGGACTGTAGAAATCTGCAGAATTTCAAAACACAACCGAGGAAAGGTAAATTATAAAGATATAAATTCAGACATGCTTCGGTTACCAGACTTTACAACTTTCATTAGCCTGGTGAAAGTTCATTATCATTTTAGTTTTAGAAAACCCACATCTAGGCAGTTAGTAGCTAAATATTTTGATATCACTAAGAAGCAGAAACAAATGGACTTTCTTTAGTTTTCAAATAAACTACAATTTTACATACAAGAAAGCCTTTTAACTCACTAAGTAGAAACAAAAACCAATAAATGCTTATCACCTTTGAGTGTTTAGTGTTCTTTATTCCGTCACCTGGATCATTCTTATAATTTATCCACCAAATCTCCTTCTGTTGCAGATATACAACAAACTGATATACGGACAGCCGGATGGATGGATTAATTAAAGGAAAGTAGGAAGAGACTGTCTCCCTGTGCGGAGACGAATGATGAAAACGGAGACGATTCGCAGTGCGATGTCTCCTCCTTGTACACACTTCTCATCACACACTAATAATGTAATATATACACTATGTTTTATATATTTACTGCTGCTGATTGAGGACATGTTACCCCCTTCTAGTTTAATTTGAAATACAGATGTTTTTTGGTCTTTTTTTTGGAGGGGGGGGGGTATAGAAATATGCAGATTTATGAAAATACCATCATGTGCCTTACATTTTTTTTTAAATCATTTTCTAGCAAGACTTTCCCTTTTTTCATCAATTCCTTTTTCAACAAAAGTAGAAATACAACACAGAAGACGGTTCTTGTCCTTCAGTAGCAGTAGCCTTTTTGTTTTCCTGACTTGCTTTAAGTTTGTAAATGTCTGTATGTTTGTTCAGTAGCACTTGGGACAGATCTTATGCCAATACATTTGTCTTGAGTTCTCAGTAATGCTGTTTAATTGCAGTTCCCTAAACTAAAACTCAGTCAAGGTCAGAATAACCCATGTTATTAACCTCAGTTTTCACAACGAAGATCAAAATATGTCCTAAATTAGCCGTTTGCCATTCAAGCTGTCCTAAACATTTTGAAATTTGTGAGTTTTATGTTCATCTTTTCCCAGGGAGAGTCCAATTTAAAAATTCATCAGGGTTAAAAATCCAATCATTTTTGAGAGCTAATGGAAACTAGCTGAGCTAGGCAGCTAGCAGAATGCTAGCTAGCTAATGTAGCCTCTCAAGCTATCTGGTAAATGGGCTAATGTAGACAAAGTGAAAACTCTTGATGTTTTAAAACATTCCAAAACAATATTGTTTCAATATATTTGGTCAATTTGATCCTATGGCTTACAACAGAAACTGTCCAAAAATGAAGAAAGAAAACAAAGATATTAAAGCTAAATGCACAAAAACAAACTAGGCTTGTTCTGCTAAAATATTTTAGAATTTTTGAGACAGTTTTATGTCCAGGTTTTTTTTTTCAGGGAGAGCCATATTTGACAACCGATCAGGGTTATGAGTGAAGCCAACTAAAACTAGCCGAGCTAGGCAGCTAGTGGCTTGCTACAGATTGCTAAGTAGCTTAATTAGCCTCTTAAGCTAACTAGTAAATTTGTATTACTGTAAATGAAGTAAAACTGTGTAGGTACAAATCCCGATTTGTTTTTTTCTTACATATATATATATTTTTGGCTTATTTTTGCTTAGTTCTTTTGTGTTTGCTTTAGGTTGTGTACAATTATTTTACTGTGAAAGCTTTTTTGATTTGTCTTATTCAGGAGGTTATTTAGAAAGAAATGTCTTCCAAAGTCAGACTTTCAGTGTGGATAATCGCTGTTGAGAAATGTTGTCAGAAAGTTATACACTATTCGTTGTGTTAAATATTTATCATTTTCCCCGAGGATAGTGCTGGGAACTGTAATTAAACGTATTACTGACTGTTTGTACCAAAGACACTATAAGGCTCGGTCTCTGTAAATTTGCTTCTTTTTATATACGTATATATGCATCATAAGGGATTTAACAATGCTTGTTAAAGGGGGAATTGTAAAATTTCAGATGTAAGATTTTACATTAACATAGTTTTTTTTTGTAGCTGGACTTTAGAGTTTTATGAATAAATATTTAAACCTGATTGGGGGGAAAAAACTGTGTTTTACCTCTTTTTGGATGCCTTAAACTGCCAAGGTAGTAGGTGGTTCATGTAAATATATTTTATTGCCTTATTTTAATAGCCGATACCCATCAGTTTTTGGGACAGAAATTATGTTAGAAAATATTCAATATCACTTGGGTTCACAGTAATGCTGTTGATGGAAAATTGTTCACTTGGAGCATAAAAACCACTTGTTGACTTGGATTCATTAATTTAATGCCAACTGAGAACCTAAAGATCAAATGAACGCTGATCTTTGACACTAGTACAATCTGTCCTTAGTAATTTCTGTCTACATTTATTTTGTCACAATTGTGATGTTTCAAGGGTTAAGTTTGCAGGAGCCTTGTGTTACATGAAGGAACTTCAAAGTAAGAACTTCCTAACGTTTTGCAAAAATTGCTTATAAGAATGTTTAAGACATGGAGATCAATACTGTAAAACTTTTCCATTCAGAAAGAGAACAAACCATCACAGTTGCCTGCTTGTTGAATGTGTTGTAGCATAGGTGGAAAACATGCTTTGCTTGAAGCTTTCTCTGGATTTCGCACATTATTTAGAGAGTTTAGTAAACCCAAATGCAAAAGAAACTTATGAGACCAAAAGGCCATTTAGGAAGGTATTCCATAAAAACATTTTCATCATGGAAAGGTGCCTCCCATTTGATCCAAAATGGAAAAAAAAAAGTTGAAAAGCACTTATTTCCAGACACAAAACACCATATTTAAATACTGCTGTGGGGATATTTTTCTTCTGTAGGTCGATTGAAGCCAATCAGTTGATGTTAAGACAGAGCTAAATACTGGGCGATCTGAGAATAACCTGCTACGGGCTGTAAAAGACTTGAGACTGGGCAGAGGTTCCCCTTCCACCAGGACTAAGACCCTAAACATGCAGCAGGGGCTACAATATAATTATTAAGATAAATATATTCATGATAGGATGGCCTAGTCAAAGTCCAGACTTAAATCCAGGTCACAATCTGTGGCGACCCGACTGTGTTTACCTGGGCTATTATGTTAAAAGGAATCGACAAAGATTTCAGTTTCTAGAAGTGCAAAGCTGGGAGAGAAATGCCCCAAAGTATTCCAGCGTATTGATTTACAGGGTTGTAATTGTAACGTGACTAAATGGGGGAAAAAGCTGCAGGAGCACCCCATGTCTGAGGTATTAAGTATTTGAAGGGTTGGGGGTATTTGAGGTCCTAAAATTCCTAACTTCTTCAACCAATACAGGCTGACCTTAGACTGAAATATAAGACCACACTTAGAAGCAAGATTCGTCACAGTTGTAATTCACATTGATGTAAACAAAGAAAATCAGCCTTCACTGAATTATACAGTTACCAAACATCAGTCACTTCTAAGAAACATTAAAACAAGGCAACAATGCATTTTGTATCCACCTAAGCTTTTATAACATTTATGGTCCTCCTAACGACCCACAGTTGACGTCTTTTGAAATGCAACCTGCGGGACTTCACTGTGATCTCACAGTCAACCTTTAGAGAGTAAAAAGCCTTCATAGAGTGACTTGAGTAATCTTTGCCGCTCCTTTCGCCTTCCCTCCCTCGCTGGTTTCCTTCTTGTCCTGTTCAACCTTGGACTCTGTTCTAGCGACGCCCGTCCTCTCCTGCTCTTCCTCCTCCCCCTCGTCCTCTTCGTCCAGCTGAAGACTTCCGGAGGAAAACCGCATCCTGGCCAAGCCGGCGGACCCCACCACCTTGCCCAGCTGACGAGGTGGGCAGTAATACGGGTAGAAAACCTCCGGGTCGGAGTCACTGTAGCTGCCGGCGGCGCCGCCGATCATGCACATAGAGGCGGGCCGCTCAGGCAGAGGGGAGGAGTTAAGCGGGAGATAGGTGGGTCTGGAGGGCCTCGTCAGGTGAGGGTAGTAGCCGAGGGGTCTAAACTCAGAGGCGGGGTTGAAGGCCGGGTTTGCGCTTCTGGATAGATGGAACTTCACATCTGGTTGGCTGGCCACACGGCGAGGTAGCCCAGGCAAGAAGCTGGAGTCGTCACTGTAATGCCCCGCCTCTGTGTGTCCAACGCCCAATAGCCTCCCTCCATTGCTTCCCGTTTGGTAGACCCTTGCCAGTCCCAAGCCCCCTGAACCACAGGGGCGAAAGTTCCTCCTGATCGGTGAGATGGACGGCGAATCATGGGCTAAGGGGTAGAAAGCGGGTCGCGAAAGGCCATCTATCGGCACGTACTCCTGCCTCCTTACATGGGGGAAACGCTCCAGAGAGGAAATGGTGACGTAATCTGACAGGTAGGGGTGTCGGTTTAGAGGAGAGGGGGCGGCGAATGGAAACGACGGGAGGACAGGGTGGTACTGGTAGGCGGGGCTGTTGGGGTAGAGAAGAACCAGCTGCTGAGCAGCATCTGGGTGCGGCTGCGGGTTGGGCCGGCGTCTCGAGCGATTGCCATAGACCCCCGCCAGCCTCTGGGCTTGTCGCTGCGCCCCGTTCCGTCCCGCCCTCACGTCCTCCGTCAGAGACACAGAGGAGGATCTGAACTTTGGCGAGGGGGTCGACTGGTGGAGCCACGGAGAGAGGGGGGTGACTTGAGCGAGGGAGTGTGGCCGTTGATTGACCTCGCTGGACGATTGGCTGCGCTTAGCCCCTCCTTCGCCGAGGTCCGCGTTATTTAGTCCTCGGCGGCGTACGTCCATCTCATCCTGACTGTGAACCGCCAGAGCACGACTGGTCCGAGGAAGCGGGCGGGTCTGTTCGTATAACTGGAGGGGAAAAACCCTCGTTTATTATCAGTTATACTGTTGCAGTTTACACACAGAGGTCTAGACTACAAGGCGTCACATGCTCAAAGCCTTAAAGGAAGTAATTAAATCCTAGGATAACATGTTTCTTTCTTTAACGTCTACTCGTTCTTCTTCATTGTACTGTTAAAGGTGCAGCTCATCTTGTTATAAATGTTTGGTGAAATAAAGATTAAAGTCAGGTTACCTCTTTGGAAACGTCAGTGAGGAGATCAGGAGACGACCGACACTGTCTGGGGTCGTAGTCTGACTGACCGTAGGTCCTCAGCACACAAAAAGAAACAAAAGACCACATTTCAGGGATGACACAAATCCCTTCTTAGCCATATATTCCCGTATGTATTGAAAGGCTTGCCTGTTCACGTTCTTAAGCAACAATATAATAAAGTGAGCAAAACAAGTACATTTCTTTTACAAATTCTCTTTAAAAATTAAAAAACAAATATATTTATTTTCTCCAATTTTGAAAGATTTTCCATTAATGAGAAGGGTCACTGAAATTTGAATTCAGTGAGAAATATATAATAAAACACATGATTCTTACCTTTCATAGTGTGAAGGCTTCTTATCTCCTGATCCCATACATTCCAGCAGCTGTTTCTGAGTTCTCCCGCTGACAAAACAATGACATTTAATCGTCATCAATTATACAAATTTACATTTAGCTCTTCAATGTCCCTAGACATTTTGTCTAACTTTACCTGGATTGATGCAGGTAGTATAAGATATGGCCAGGTTTTTTATTTTGGGATAAATTCCCCTGTTTCAAGATTTTTTTTTCTTCAAATTTTTCATCTGCTTCTTAAACTAAATTGGGAAATCTGTGTTTGTTCCTTCAACAATTCTTATGCAATTGATTCTTAATCAAAATATTTTTCCTGAATAGTCTCTGATTTCAATCTGGCTCTAATATTAGTTAATAATTATCCATCCATCATCCATATCCACAAGCAGGATCCACCTGGTCGCCAGCCCATCACAATAGTTAATAATCCCAGTTTTTTTTCTTCTCCAGAAGTCAAGACATTTTATTCATGAACAAAACTCTAAATTTAGCATCTTTTAACAAATTTACACAAATATCAAAAGGAAAAAATATATATATTTTGGACATTCCTAGGCTCAGATCCAAACCCAAATTAAAAAAATGGAAAAGAAAATTACTTAACGTGTTTTATTTTTCTGAGGGGGGGAACAACTTTAATTTTTATTTTTTATTAGGGTTTAAAATTGGTAAATGATGGGATTAATAATAATTTTAAATAAAAAAACACCATAAAAATGTATATTTAAAAAACAGAAGTATTAATATGTAAAATGAGTGCTATAGATAGTGCTATAAAAGTGACTGGCGGACAACAGCTGGCAGGAAGAACAGGTGGTTCCGTGACTCATGTGACTTCAAAAACCTTTTTTTTATTTACTTGTCACTTAAATGTTTAATCCTGACATCAGCAATTCTGTCAGTGTCTTCAAAATACAGCAGAGCTCTGTTCTAGCATTTAGGATTAACAGGATCCTTCCTTGCCTTTACACTTCAATCACTGCATGCCTCTGTGTCTTCTACCTGTATCTGAACCTGGAGCCTTTGCAGGAGAGGAGCGTTTTGTGAATGGGCTCCGGTTCCTCGGCCAGCTTGAAGAAAGCGTGATACTCCACGCACATCTTCCAGAACGATTTACAAACGTCGCGGCTCGCCATGGCAAACTCCAGAGTATCCTTGCATGATGCCTGGATGGACGGGGAACAAAAACCCGTTTTAGGCTGATGAACCAAACATTGCAGCCAGTTTTTTTAACCTGAAATCCCTCCAAATCAACACCATCTGATCAAGAAGTAAGCCTGTGGTGGCTGATGTGGAGGTGTATTTCAAATTTAAAACTGTCTCAACGAATGTTGATGCATGTTTGCGTGTGCAAAGGGCAGTGCTGCCGGCACTTGGTACTTTGATAGACGTTGTATTGTTCATGTGGTGGTGAAATATTCAGCTGCCCTACATGTCGGGTACAGACGTCTGAGAGGCCAGAGGTGTCAAAAGTATTCACTTCTATTAGTGAAGTAGAAGTATAGATACTAGGGTTTAAAAATACTTCTGTGTAAGAAGAAGTATCAACTCCAACCTTTTCCTCAAGTAAAGTTATAAAAGTCCTGGATATAAAACTACTTAAAGTACTAGAGTAGTATAATTGTATAGTATGATGTTGTTATTGAAAAGAAATGCACATATATTGACATATATATGCATTGAAAACAAACTATTTAGTACAATATGAACATTAAAGATGCATATAGTAAATCAATACTGAGCATCAACATGAGTTTCATGGATCAAGAAATCTGATGTCTGGTTGTCTATAAGTATTGGTGCGAAAAGTCAAACTTCAGAGACATTTATCAGTAACCTTTGACTTATTATTATTGGAATACAAATGAACATCCAAGCGTAGCTGCAGGAACCGATGAGGGCAACAGATGTAAGATAACAAAGCTGCACATGAAAATGAGTGCATTGCCCTGTTATAACAATTACCCTTATATGGTTGTCTGTATACAGCAGACAGTGTTGTCAGAATGAATGATTAATCCTAGCGATTATTAAAAATATGAAAAAAAAAGAAATAAATAATCCTAAAAATATTTTGTTCTTATGTCTTTGTTGGGGGCGTTTGGCAAACAACGTATTACTGACTCCAACCACAATCAAAATCACTCTGTTCAGGTAGTGCTATTTATCTGAATTTTTATTTATTTTTTGTTTTTATTGGGGCATAAAGGCTTGAAAACATTCGTGTGAAGATAATCTGTACAATTTGTTTCACCTAGAGATGGAGTTACAGAAGTAAATACAATTTTCAATAATATTTTAACCATTAATTTCGTCATTGGTCGCCAGTTTCAGACGAGCCATCTCCCTGAAAATGAAAATAAATTACAAGTCTGTGGTCTATAAATCCACCATGTTACCTTCAAAGGACCATTCTTTCTTTTTAAGTGATTATCACAGTGTTCTGCTGTTCCTGTAAAGACCTACAGTCAAAAAAAATGTTTTGTCAATATTCTGAGGAGTAATAGAAAAATAAGATGACAAAGATTTCTTACCCCAACTTGATCGTAAAGTTTAATGAGGAAATGTTTGCGTTTGAAGCTCAGTTTGCGGATCTTTGCCCAGCTGAACGTGTTGATTTTGGTGTTTCCCTGGAAAAAAAAGATAAAACTCCTAAAGTGAATAAATATCTCCATAACTACATGACATCAGTTTAATATGAAAGGTGTTCCAATGTAATATGAAGACATGCAGTGAATAGCAAAAAATATGCATGCCTCTGAATCACGTTCACATTTTGTGCTACAAACCTCTATAAACTACCAGGGTTTTGATTTATTTTTGTGTTTGTGTGCTTAAGCAACACAAACAAGGGCATAATTTTTAAGTGTGGGAGGGGAGAAAATGATAAATGTTTTTTTGAAAATGTTCTACAAATAAAAATCTGAAAAGTGTGGCATGCATATATATTAAGCCCAGGATTTTGATTATATCCTGAAATAAAATACAGCGCCACCAACTGCTTTTGAAAGTCACTTAATCAATGAGAATGCTATACAGCATTCTCACTGATTGTTTTCCTGTTTTTCTTTATTATTATTATTCCGTAGGCATCTAACTACTCCCGCATACTCCAACCGATTTCAACAATTTTGGTATCAAAACGTTCGGCTCGTTCGGCATGCCTGCCTCATGGTAATGCTAACTTTTACTCTTTTTAAAATATTTCACTTTTTGTGCGATTTTTTTTTTTATTTTTATTTTTTTTTTGGCTGTTCCCATTGAAATCAATGCAAATTGATAAAAAATCATTCAAATTCTTCACAATTCTTCAAATTCTTCCAATTCTTCTAATTCTTCAAATTTTTCAATTTCTTTTTTTTTTTCAAATTCTTCAAAAAAATTAATTCTTTAACTTTTTCAAATTCCTTTACATTTTTTCAAATCCTTCACATTCCTTCAAATTTTTCAAATTCTTCACATTCTTCTATTTCTTCTAATTCAATTTTTTCAAATTTTTCAAATTCTGCAATTTTTACAAATTATTCAAATCTGATTGCAATGCTTTTCAGCTACTTTTTGTCTTCTGCAGGGACCTTCTGCATTTTCTGCTCAAATCATTCTGCAGATTAGCATTCTCACTCGCTGTTACACAGGAATAGCTTTTTCTAGTTAGTAAATAGAGTCCATCTGAGTTCACTTTAATCTCAGAATAAATAAAGCTATTTAACTATATAGGAAATACCCTAAATAGTTCAATAGAATCTGAAAAAGTGTGTAAACATTTTTTAAAGCCTTGTGTTTTACTGGTATTCATTCATTTTATTTAAGTTCATGTCTGTGCCAAAGAGCAAAGGGTGACCTGTTGGTGGCACTAAATACCTGCCAGTCTCTGTAATCTGTTTTTTATAATATAAGGTCTCAAGATATTCAATAAATTACTCTCAATAAAAAAATAATAATCCCTGGTGGGAAGCTCTATGTGAACATGTTGCCAGTTTTCATTTAAAAACCATGAAGCACATGCCTGAAAGACCAACACTCCGGAGTGCGTGACGGCCAGGTTGATCCTCATTCCCTCGCCGTCGCTGGCCGAGTGAGGCCTGATGCCGTACATGTCAAGCTTCCTCGCCACCTCCAGCAGCTGGACGTCCGAGTCTGCTGGAGAGACTCCTCTAAGGACAGAGACGGTAAAAAAAACCTACTAAACACACAGCATTAGGAGTTAATAAATATTAAAAGCTAAATTCAAATAACTTACAGTGGTATTATAGACATGTAATATCCATATTATGCATGGATTTTTTTGTCCATGGAAATAGGATTAGGAAACAACAGCTGTCTCTGTGTGCACAGATCATGTCTCTTTATACCTGTGTCTTTTGTGAAGCTTGATTATTTTGTGGTCCAGATACTCCTGGTTAGGGACATAGTGCTTCATCTCCAAGTGCTGATAGTCCAGCTCCTCGTCATAGTCCCCTATCTCAGCTATAAGACACAGAGACGTGCGCATTTCTTTCTTCGTCTGTTTTTCATCATTTGTTGACTAAATCCATTCAAAGCCTCCAGAATTATTATCAAATCTATCTTAGAAAATAACAAACAACTAAAGTTAGCTTCAGATGTGAAGCTGTGTCTGGCGTACTTACACTGTAGTATGTGTGATACCAGCAGGGCGGCGCTGTTGTCGTTGCACGTTAGACTGCCGTTAGACAAGTCCTGCTTTATCTGTAAGGCAAAAAGATACCTGCACATACAGAGCAGTTAACCAGGATGGGAGGTGCGTTTTGAGTTTGTTCACTTTGAGAGCTGATGTTATTTATAAAATGCTAGCTAACATAAAATATAAGAGGTTACAGTTTAATGTTCCTAAGCAGTTTTATCATGGGGCTCATTTCCAGGTCAGGCTCATAGCATAGGTGAGAGGGTTTATTATGGTTTTATGGGGACCACATTAAGGCTTTGGGCTCGGTTATAACACATTTTAGATATTTGTATTACTGATGTCTTATCTGATAAAATTTTACCTTGTAAGGCCTCTCTTTAGTTGCCCCGGGTCTGGTGGGAAGAACTTGACTATAAACCTAAAGAATAAGTCATTGGTGTCTGAGAAACAGAAGAAGGTTAGATTTTTTTTTTTTTAAGTTTGTTTTAACAGAACAATAAGCAACAATAATGTGAACTAAACAATCTATTCATAAACATTTAATGTCTGTTAAAAGTCCACTTGTATTATGTGAATAGAAACTGGATTTTTAGTTAATTTTATTTACGTCAAAGCAGTCTCAGAATAGCTCCAACGAACACCTTTAGGTGTTTGGTCTTAAACGGGAGAAAACGACTTACATTTAATCTGTTTGACTAGGGGCTTAAGAAGTTCCAACCAAACCTGCAACAGAGACATGTTCAGAGATGCAGCAGCATGTAAAAAGTCCACGTCTGTCTTACTGCTTGTTTCTTACGTAATGGCCACTGTGGTGTCTGAACTCCAGTCCAAAGTACTCCTTCTCCAGCAGTTTAAGATGACCGCAAACTTTGTTGAAGAAGTCTCCACCTAAAACGTTTTGCTGTAAAAAGAAAAAAAAAGAGCAGAAATTAAAATGGGTGTTAGAGAGAGAGGGGATAAGTGGGGCTTCTATAATTGAGATGTCTTTAATCAGAAGGCAAAAAAATACAAACGCTTAGTTACTTTAATTACCGGGCCTTAATTTTGAGACTTTGTATAACTGCTTCAGTTAACAAGAATTATTCTGGTTTCTAATGCACTTTTTTTCCTGTTCTTCATATTTTTAACAAAAAATTGCACATTTACTGCTGGGATAAGGTGTAATACGTGCTAAACGTTTAAAAACATGAAAAGGGTAGCAAAACTGAGGTTTCCATCCTCTATTGATACACGGGATGTGTTTTAAAAGGTAAAGAATTAATATATATATATATATATATATATATATACGTTTTTTATTGCAAAAAAGAGCGACAACATGGATTATAATTTCCATCATGAAATTCCACACTATGAAATTACATTACATTTTTATATTATAGTAATACTTCTGTAGGTTAGCTCAGGAGAAGATGTTAAGTGTTTCATAGTACTGAACTTTATTTTGACCCTCTATGTTGGAAGTATATTAATTCTGAATACATCACTACTTTAGAAAAAAGATGCAAACGCATTCATTAGTTTCAAATACTGCAATAATATTAATTGCAATTTACCAGAATTGTCCTCAATGTGATGTACACACCGCCATTCATGCGTTTAAACCCAGAAATCTGTGATCCGGTGTATGGATAAAACACAAAGAGATTCAAATAAAGAGTACTGCAAAAATGTATATTACATGAACTGTAAATCAATAATTTGTGCAGGTCCAGTTCCAATGAGATTTTAGAGATCAACATTACCATGACTTTAGCCTGGGTGGTTTAGGCGGTTAAGACATCTTTTCACCCAAAAAACACTGTTCACAGTTCCGCTGAACATCTTTAAAACATTTGTTTCCCTCGTGTTACATCTGCACATCTGTCCCTCTTCCTCTCCCATCTCTCTAATTACACAGCGTTACACGCAGAGGCTTATTTTAGCGTTGGCTGGCCTCTCCCTGGTGTTTAACACATCGGCGTGGGTCACCAGGAGACCCTCATTAACTCGTCACAGAGGAGGAGTAAGAGGAGGAGGGACGGAGCAGTTGCTGCCGATTATAGAGAGATCAGAGGACAAAGTGATGATTACTGGAAACAAATGACCGTCCTGGAGGCAGTTAGTGACAGCGGAGGAACCGAGTTACATCAAGTGTACGACGGGAAATCATCCGTAGAACATTTGCTGTTCTGTGTACGGTCAAGTACTCTCATGTTAAGTACGACTGCAACATCGATTTAGCAATTTAGCAGCACAGTTTAGATCCAGGTTATCCAAAGTAAATGGAAATATGTTGGGTCCAACAGAAAATATATTATCTTTTATTAACCGTGTTTTATTTGCTTCCAACTTCCAGCGACGTTTTACTATTTCCAACAATAAACTACTTTAGATTGTGTTAGAATCTGAAGTAAGAATCCCAGTGGTCTGAACAGGAAGATGGTTTTATGGCTTTATAGGATCAAAAAGGCAGGACCTAATCATAACTACACTTAATTATACTTTTTACAATACAAAAGCATAATATGGGTAGCTGTGACCACCGTGGGGAGCATGAAACAGTAGAACTTGTTATCTTGGTATGTCTGAAATATCAGCATGAAAAAGGATTCAGGCTAGAATTTAAAAAAAAATTATGTATTAATTTACCTCATGGAGCAAACACAAGTTAATTAAAAATAATACAAAAGGATGATAGAAATAGATTTTTCTAGTATGTGTATATGAATGTACATAGAGAGCGAATTTTGTTTTCATCACACATATCTATTTTGATTAAACAATATTTTCATTTTTTCATTCTTTGATCACACATATTTATTTTGATAAAAATTACTTTTTATTTGTTGGAATAATAAACAGACAATTTTCCCTCCATACATACTCAATATACAAATGATCAAAAAACGCACTCCAACCAGATGGTGGCGGTAATGCACACCTTTTACCAACCTCTAGGAACTAGGGGGTGAAGAATAGGAGACAGAATGGAGTCCAAAAGGATTAGGAACAGAGGGGGAAAGGGAGGAAATCAGGATTATAAATAAAGTTTTGTTGTGATTTTTACAAAGAATAAAACTAATACATAGAATATAGTAGTTGAAGGCTGTAGTCACACACATATATACGTAGACGCCTCATTGGGCGCAAGTTTGCACGTCAACGTCACCACCATGTTGTATGTGGCAGAAAATAGTGAACGTCTATGTTCCCTGTGTGTATGTTTAAATTATTCAGATAGAAAGATCTATCTATCTATCTATCTATCTATCTATCTATCTATCTATCTATCTATCTCTCTCTCTCTCTCTCTCTCTCTCTCTCTCTCTCTCTCTCTCTCTCTCTCTCTCTCTCTCTCTCTCTCTCTCTCTCTCTCTCTATCTATCTATCTATCTATCTATGAGAGACAGAGATAAAATTACTAATATGAGAAAAAAAGTCATAGTAGAATAAAGTTTAAAAAAAAACACAAAAGTGGTAATATGAGAAAAACGTCATATTATGACAATTAAGGGGGAACATTTCCAAAATAGTCACAGTTTGCAGAACTATTTTAGTCCTGGAGTAATAGGGCCAGGTTAGATTCTTATAATTATTTTTATTCTTAACGAGAATAAAGTCAGGAGAATGAAGCCAAAGGGATACGAAAATGAACTTGTAATATTACAAAAATAAAAACATTACGAATATAGAGTATATTCTGAGATTAAAGTCTCTCTGATACTGTTTAAGTGAAGAAATTCAACAAATAAAAACAATCAATAAGATAAGCTACCAGAGGCAGTGAAGAGGGTTGAAAAAAGAATAAGTTGGAGAATTGGTCATAAATCAGCATACGTTTGGACAAGTATAGACATGTAGTTGAGGTTTGGACTGAAGATGGAAAAACTATTTTCTAAACAGATCTGCAATGTTGTTTTTTTGTTTTTTGCCCCGTCTTCGAGGTCTTGTGATTACTAAACTTGACTGAATTGAACTGTGTGCATGTTGGCTTACTGCAGTTTAAGCAGAGATCCTAAAGAATGTTAAGTTATGTTTTCCTCTTTTGTGTGCAGTAAATATGACTTAATGGTCTAGGATAATGGATTTTTTTTGTTTCTTTTTGCCCTCCTAAAGGCAAAGAGGAGTGCAGTTAAGAAATAAGGCTGGCTGGTGTAGTACTTTGCTTTAAAGGGGTACTTGTTTTATTATGGTGATGTTCTAAGTTGGTCGTTTTCCTAATGGTATCTGGTTTTATAACCTTTGTTAGTTATCAAACTTAGGCATCCCTCCATTCTAGTGCACATCCTTATAGAGGGGTGGCAAAGGGGCGGGGCCAGGGTTTGAGCAGATTAGTGTTGCATTGATGTCTCAAAGCGAGCAAAGATCCAGTTAAGTCATGTTTTTAATACCCTGCTACACCTCCTGCTGGTGCCCAGGTCATATATATTCTCTTCTTAGGTTGTTTTTACGCCCGATCGTCCGGCAGACTCTGGTGCGGATTGATTTCAGACTGCACTTTATCAAATGAACCAAACCTTTTGACCAACCTATCCAACCCCTCACCTGTGGTGGCGCTGCACCAAGACACACAGAAGGAAAGAGGCTGGCCAGCAACACAGCACCACTTCCTTTAACCGGGAAAACGTAAACGAAACATAACGTCTTGAGATTTTAGCCGTGTTATTGCAATGCTGTCTTTGGCAAGTGTGCCGGACAAGCACAACTCAACAGTGGGGCTCAGCATGAGCGGAGGACGAGGGACAGGACCATGGAGACTGTTATATGCTACTCTGTAGGATGGCAGCAGCAAACAATAAAATTAATCATCTTTATTGTCATTGCAACATTCATTCCAACGAAATTTGTTCTCTGCATCTTAACCCATCCCAGTGGGGAGCAGTGGGCTGCCACTGTGCGGCGCCCGGGGAGCAATCTCGGTTTAAGGGTTTTGCTCAGGGACCCAGAGTGGCAGTTTCTGGGTCCCTGAGGCGGACCCTAGCTCGCTTTTTTTGGCTCACATCAGAGTTCAACAGGACATTCCCAATTCCCCAAACTAACCAAACTTTCTGAGCAAAAAAGCCAGTCTGATTAAAGCGGACCAAACAGGGGTGGTGCGAATGCACCCTTATAGTTCACCTTGGCGTTTTTTAAATCCCTCGTCTCAGGTCAGTCGGAGTAGCACTATACAGGGTGCTCTTGCCTGTCCTGAAGGCAGCATCACGACTGGTTATCCAGGCTTTCTGTCAAGGGAAAACCCAGATGTGTAGGTAAATAGTAAATGGCAAATGGCTTGTACTTGTATAGCACTTTTAACTAGTCTTGACGACCTCCTAAGCGCTTTACACTACAGTTTAGTCATTCACCCATTCACACGCACATTCACACCCTGACGGTGGTGAGCTATGTTAGTAGCTACAGCTGCCTTTTGGGCAGACTGACCACTGCCAGGCTGTAGGTCTATAGCCACATTTCCCACACAGAACTTAATGTATTCCATTACGTCATTGTCTATTTTTCCAGGTAGTACCTTAACACCAAAGCTAACTGGATACATAAACAGGAAAAGTGTGCATGCGCAGCCAGCACACGATAGCTAGCAAGGAACGAGCATGCAGACTGGTGTTACGTGTGCACGTCACAGTGATTGGCGTGTGGGACAACCAATTGATAAGGTGATCCCCTCGGAACTGGAGGGACAGACGGTTTGTGGGCAGGACCAATCCTTAGTCAGTGTTTCTAAATACATGATGAGTTGACTACTCTCAGAATGGAAGGAACATTTCACTTAGCATAACAAAAAGTGTTTCTGAACAGGGTTACCAACTATAGCTTTAAGTTTTTGAACAACAAGATATTTTATTTGTTAACCCTTGACTAAGTGTGGTATATATGGATTATATATGGTTATGGACATCGTTCTGCTTTAAATTGTAGAGCACTTGGTAAGAATGAATGGGTCACAACAGGGCATCTTATGTTTGGGAAATAACTTTATCAGGTCCAACATAATATATAAGCTGTTGGAGGCTTTAAGGGTTAAAGAAAAGATACAGGGAAACCCCCTCTTTTTTTTTTTAAATCTCGTTTGTTTATAACATATAGTTTCTGAAACCACAACAAGCTGCCCCCCATAGAAGGAACTCCCATCCTACATGCAGTATAGCTTGTTCATGTTCACTCTTTACATCCATGTCTTCTTTTTTTTTCTTTTCATTAATTGTGTTTTTGCCCCGGAGGTTGAAGGATCGGGGTCAGAGGAGAAAACCTATTTCCTCTCGTCTACCGAGTAAATGTCTGAGCTTCTGTCTTTGGAAGAACCACCGTTGGCATAACAAACCTGATTTTTGAGCTGAAGAAGATTATTACAACATCTCTTTGGAGTGTTGGAGCAGTACTCCTACAAATCTTAAAATTCAAACTAGTAATTAGAAATAAACAGGAAGAAGCAGCTCCACTTCTATTTTGGATACTGCAGCGTGTGTTTGTTGGGTAGCTCTCATTACCGTCCCCTTTAACCAGATAAACTATATTTGCCAGTTTATTTTTTGCTCCAGCCCATCCATCCATTCTTCTCTTCATAGTTTCTCTTTTTTTACTATGTAATTTGGTCTTCCCCCATCCCTCTTGCCTCCCATTGTTAAGACGCCACTGATGTCCCAGAGGCAAACAGGAACACTGACACAAGGCTTGGCCGTTGAAAATGGAGCCACTTTGCAAACACAACAACGCAAGCTGTACACGCAGACAGATACGCAGTCAGAGAATCTGGTTTTGAAACTGCACTGGTGCCTCCCTGTTGTTAAAAAAATACATAAATAAAACACGGGATGCTACTCGTTATCCCCTGATTGGGAGGGAAGTTGACCATCCATCAGGTAGCAATAACAGTAGGGGAAGTAATTCATTGATTTACTCCTACACAGTGATTTTTTTCTTGCTAATATTCATTCTGCATATAACAGGTAGGTTTGTTTACTATTGGATTTACACACACAATAAATAGACTGGCAACCTGTCCAGGGTGTACACCGCCTCTCGCCATTTGACAGCTGGAGATAGGCACCAGCAACCCTCGTGACGCCACAAGGGATAGACGTGTTAGAAAATGGATGGATGGATGGATGGATGGATGGATTTACACACAAATCATTTACACCTGCAAATAAGAGGCTGTATTTTTGTTTTATGACTCTGCCCAAGAGCAACCTTTTCTGAATTCATCATTCTGTGCAGTCAAAGAACTACTGGCATATCCTTATACCATGGTTCATATCAGCGGTAAAAAAAAAAAACCTAAAGCAGTAACGAGGTGGGGACTGCTAGCCATCTGCGGATACAGCAGATGGTTACCATGGAGACTGAATACATGCTGTGGGAGCGACACTGCTGACCAGAGTGCTATAAAGATAACTAAGGGCACCACGTTGTTCTGTTGCTTGCATGTTAAGAGGCTGTTTGGTCTCTTAAACATCTGAAGAAAGATGGACTTCATGTACAGTTGTGTTTAAAAAAGGCTGCGTTTTCTCTTAAGATTCTTATAATGATGTTTATTTCTTTACACACAAATGGAGAGGGAACATGGCACGTTTTATGCCAAATCAGAACACGAAGAAAATGTTACCAAATTAATTGTCACTCAAAGACACTTGAGGAAGCCTGTTAGCCTGTTAAAGAAAAGAAGTGTCTGCATTTTCCCCAACATTTACTGTTTCAGCTAGAAACACTTGACGATTTAGCTTTGTGGATCGCTAAGCTAATATTTAACTTAGTCGCCGTTTCTGAGAAATGCTCTACACCTGGTGCCCGTTTCAGATCATAACTGTACAATAAATGCAATACTGCGGACAATACATTATGGATCACTTTGTGCTTTCGCTTAGTTCAAGTTGGTCCACCAAGATCCAGGACCCTGTGTGCTTTCAGCTCATGCAGACATGGTTTCAACCAAACAGACATGGCTGACAAATCCCATTATTCACCTGCATAAGACACGTGGGATTGAACCCAAATGGAAACTCCCACACAGCAGGTCGCCCTGCAGGTAGGTCGTCCAAGGTCTTTCAGTGCTTTAAATACAAGCTTAGTTATTATCAACATGGTGTTATGTCAATGGACATCTTTGTCAGATCAGACGAACATTGGAGGATAACCTGAGGTCTTTGCACTGGGTGGCTGTACCTGATGTCTGCAATCCCATATTACCCCTTACAGTTCAGAATCGTTTTACAGGCACATGTTATTTTTGAGTTAACTTCAGTTTGTTACCTAGACCAGTATTACACAGATTTTTAAAGATTCACATTGTGCTTTCACCAGGGCCACTTTGAGGCATTCTGATCACTGTCTGCTTGATTTAATTTCTACCTATAGGCAGAAATTGAAAGGTTTTTGTGGATCGGACTGAAAGGAAGCAGATTTTTACAGGCCTGCTCTGACGCCGCAGATTGGATTGTTGCTGAAACTGTCAGTTAATACATCAATTTTTGTGAGGACATTGTGTGTGCAGACCAAGACCTTTCACACATACAACAGTCAACCACAGTTCAATTGACACCTGAGGAAGATGTGTAGGAAAATGGCTTATGGGAGTGGAGACCAGGCCCTGTATAAGCAGGCCAGAAACAAACTGACAAAAGAGATCAGAGTAGCTAAAAGAAGCTACTATGAGAAGGTAACAAAAACCCTTCTTAGCTAACAACCCAGCTGCAGTTGGGAATAATTTAAAAAACATAATTACCTACAAGAACCCATCCTCCCATCACCCTGAGCAGAATCTTTTTCTGGCAGATGACCTTAACAGTTTCCCCTACAGGGTTGAATAGCTGCAATTCATGTCCTCCACCAACTCATCCACATCTCAAGGCAGAAACACACCAAACCATCCGATCCGTCTCAGCGTAACAAGACTCTAGACCTGTGTGAGGTTCCCTTGTGCTTTAAATGCTCCACCGTCATCACGGTCTTCAGGAAATGCACCATAACAGGTTTAAATGACCGGACCTGTAGCCCTGATGTCTGTGGTTATACAATCCTTTGAGCAACTGGTCTCATCTGAAGGACATCACAGCCCTTTGTTGGACCCCCTGTAATGTACTTACGGTGCAAACAGATCAGCAGATATGTAGTCCAGCTGGGACTACATTTTATCCAATACAACCTCGACCACCTGTTTATGGATCTTAGCTCGGCCATCAACGCAGTCAACCCAGACATCCTCCACCAGGAGCTCACCCAGCTCAGTGCACCAGATTCCACCCGTCAGTGGGTCACCGTCTTCATGACTGACCGGCATCAACAGGTGACGCAAAGGAGGACCTTCTTCCGCTCAAGAACCGTCAGCGCCAGGGTGTGTCCTCTTCTCCCTGCACCTTAGCCAACCTTTCTGGGCAAACTCCTGAAGTTTGCAGACGGTACCCCTGTCAACGGTCCTGACCAGGACGGCGATGAATCTCCGTACAGACAGGCAGTGGGTTGGTTGTCCCACTGGTGCAGTCAGAACCACCCAGAGTCTACCGCGCTTCCTGAGAACAACCCCCGCATTGCCTTTCTTTGTCGTCAACAACAACACTGTGTCTTCTGTGGTTAACTTCCATATTGTAGGAGATCCTTTCCTTTCTCGGTACCTGACGCGGTCCTCACACACAGACACTGTTTGAGGCTCAGCAGAGGCTGTACTTCCTGCGGCAACTTAAGAAGTACAACCTTTCACAGCAGCTGCTGGTCATCTTCTAAACCACCGTTATTCCGTCTGTTTTGCCCATTTCCATCACTGTGTTGTTTGGCTAATTCACAAAACAGGACAAGTCCAACCTGTCGCAAACTATTAGGTCTTCAGAGAGGATCAATGGTGCCGACCTTCCCTCCATCCAGGACTTGTACAGGTTTAGGGTCAGAACAAGGGGCAGCTAATATCTCCGCAGACAACCAGCAACACCTAGGAAACACACTGTTTAGACCAGGCCGGTCCAAAGTGTGGCCCGAAGGGGGGGGGGGGGGGGGTTATTTGCGGCCCCTGTGCTGATTTTGTGGCCAACCAGCATGTTTTACTTTTAATTAGAGTTAAGATGTTACAATTGAATGTTGGGTATAACACAAAACATTTGTCTTTTAATAATCATACAGTGCATTAAAATCTGATTGGATGTCAATTATTAAAATTGGCAAAGTACAGATACTCTAATTTGCTTATTTAAAACGATCATATTCTGTAGAGCAGGTAAAACAAAACCAAAAAAAAAAAATCCCAGCAATTGTTTGCTCTTTTTTTTTTTTTTTTGGCCCTCAAGTGGTCATTTCGGCTCACGAGCCAAAAAGTTTGGACACTCCTGGTTAAGACTTTGACCCACAACAGAGTGCTAGTTACAAAACCAGTAGCAAAAGAGATAGTTTTTTCCCTTTTGACATATTCATGGTTAAAATGTCTCAACTGAGACCAAAGTGAAACCAAAGTGAAATTCCTTGTTTGTGTGCACAAACTTGGTGATTTTAGCTGATTCTGATTCTACTCTATTTTGGGATCTTTCAGCTGATCACAAGGTGTAATAAACACAGAAGGAAAGGATGATCTTAAAGCAGCTTGTATTGCATGGAGTGGAACTTTTGGCACCTTTTAGTAGGTAATCCAGCCCAGCATTACGTACAATTATTGTGTGTCTCATGGTTTTGCTTCTTAACCACCATGTTTAACCAGTTTGTGCACTCTTGTTGCATCCTTTTTTTTACCAAACACATATTTAGAGCATGCTGATTTCTCTGGTGGGCCATTAAATACGTATTCATCCAGCCCAGTACCAGCCCTGAGGTTTGAGCATTAGGAAAACATTAATCAACTTGATGTTGTTTATATAAAAAAATATGGAAAAACATTATAACAAAAACTACTAAGTGTGGACATTTTTTACAAATGCAATACAGGTTAAACTGTGTCAGTATATCTGGTAAATCTGCATTAACAATGATTGTAGGGTTGAGACTGAAACAGCTTTTATATACGGATAAACTTTATGATGTTTATTGTGACAAATCCAGACGGTTTAAGCTGTTTAAACATCAGCGTGTGTCATGTTTCAATCAGTTGTAGGGTTTGCTCAAAGGAAAAGGTGTGCGTTTACCTCCACCTCGAACGTGCGCTCGCTGTCGTCCAGGAAGATCACGCGCAGCCGGAGCTTGGTCTCCTTGGAGACCCGCGACTTGGTCGCGAGACCTCCTAGAGTTCGTGTCCGCCGGTGTTGGTCCCCCATCGCCCTCTGAGGCCCCCGCCTTTCTCAGGACAAACAGCAGCAACAGTAAGTCGTCTTTAAATCCATCTTAATGAGAGTCAAAGCGCGCACAGAGAGAGCTTCACGCGCTCCTCTCCGCCCTCATCCTCGCGGCTGCTCCGGTGGTCCGCGGCGCAGGCTGGAGTTGGTGCTGCTGATGGAGCGCGCGCTCTCCGGATGCGTCATGGCACGCGGCAGACGCCCTGAGCCGCTGATCAGAGTCTGAGGAGCTGCCGAAGGAAGAGAGCCCAAAATGTCTTCAGCACCTGTGAGAGCCGCACGAGGCGCTCTGCGGATCCAACTTTACACAGAAAATAGGAACTTTAGAAATCATAAAGATAAAAAAAAATCTGTAAGAAGTGTACAAGCAAAATTAAAATTTTTGTTAAAACCTAAATTTATTTAGAATAATACATCTATGCTCCTAAGTAAATAGTGAACAATGTATCTTAAAGCCAGATTTTCAGGCCCAATAAATCAGCTTCATGTTTCTTTGATAGTTTTTTGCTTCGAGGAAAAACATTTACAGAAAACTCGCTCATTGTAACCACATGTTCTATTATTTATTTATTTTTTCTTCACTAAGAAGCTTGGATGTTTTGGCCTATTGAATAGCTTTAATTTCTGTTACTTTATATCTATGTATTTGTCATAATAACTTACAAGCTTTTGTACTTTTTTGGCAAATAAATGTATTTAAGCGCCAAAAACATTTCAACTGTGAGGCGTAATGTACCTTCTTTCTTTATCACTTCTGATGTTTTTGTTTTCTTATCAGTAGCTTTTTTTTCCTTTTCTACTTTAAAATCTTGCTAATATTTTAAACACAAACATATTTTTGTTCAATTTAAAACGACACATTAGTGCTAAGTTGGCTAAAACTGATGTAACAAGACACAAGTGATCTTATGTTCAAAGCTTGTTCTACATGTGTTGGCTGAATATTTGTTTAAAAAATTATATTTAATTTGTAAGGATGTGTCTGTCTTAAGGCACGATCTGATTCAGAGCACATGCTTTAAAATGTAGATTTTTCTCTTTGTTTTTACTATTAAATCACATCAGTTTAAAGTCATTATTTTGTAAATCAAATAGAAAACATAACCAACGGGTTAGGGCAAATTACTTAATATATGATAAAATTAGATATCTTAATGTAATTTCACTACTCTGTTAGGTGCTGCTGCTTTAAAGCAACCATAGGATAAGAAAATCCTACCTAAAAAGCACTGAAACTAGACAATTTTGACCAACAGCCCAGTTAAATTACTCCGTCACATTGACTATTACAGCAGCATCTGAACATCTGTGGCTCTGAAAAGCTCTATGTGAGGCCACAGTGTGTGTGTGTGTGTGTCCTCCATAAGAATAATATGAATTTCATGGTGGGTGGATGCTTTCAGAGCACTGACCTGTCCAAAAGTAGGCCAGTAGTGCAGCTCCCTCATACCGCCTGCAGCTGCGTTGACGATTGGGTACTTAATGTTTGAGCCCATGAGAGTGTGTGTCTGTACGCACACATGGTTTTGTTACCTCACAGGGACATTTCCTTATGCGATTACTGACCTCGTTGAGACCAGAAGTACTCACTGCGTGTAAAGTCCTACTGAGCCAACGTTGTTTTCTAGGAACCTGACTAGGAGTTTAGGGCTGAAGTGTAGATTTAGATTAGGGTGTTTTTATGTTGTGTCATTACTTTGCCATATATTAAACAGGTCAATTTATACACATTTTGTTTTTATACTTAGCGTCTGCTGGCTTAAAGCCACAAGGGTATGTCAGTGATGTCATTAATCATAACCTGCATTTGATTGTGTCATATTCACCTAAGGTGAACTGTCTGCAGAGATAGAGCTATATTATCCCCAATTTTTCTGTCTTCTTTATCCAGATCCCAGAAACCATAACTGGCATAAAACGTCAGGTTTTGCATATCTGTTCCTCATCCATTGCTCATGTTTGTTCATTGTTCTTGCAAATATTCAGTATTAAAGGCATAACTGCCAAAGTAAGAATGTTTTTTTTTTTTTTTTTTTTTGTTTCCAGTTTACCTGTGTTTAATACATAATCCTCAATCTAGAAGTATTTGCTGTTTGATAGAAGCCGTGTATATCTAAAACCATTCCTTTATTGTTGTAATTTTTGGATGAATATGACCGATCTGCGAGCTCATGATGTCAAGTTTCTCTACATCAAAGTTTATACACCTGCAGCCATAGAAGTGATTAGACCACCTGAATCCATTTAATGAATTGCAAGATTTGATACAGCCTGTCAAATTTGAGTCTGGTTTCCAATACTTATTGACCTAATTTGGTAAATTAATTTTTTTTTTAACTAAAACTGACTTAAAACTATAAGCATTTTAGTCCAAAAACACTAAGACTAAAACTAACATGGCTGCCAAAAACAACACTGGTAATGTAGAGCTGTGTATCATCTGCGTAGTTACGGTAACTAATTTTGTTTCTTGTTATAACCTCAGCTAGTGGGAGCATATATTGAATAGAAGGGGTCCGAGCTTCGAACCTTGGGGTACCCCACATGTGACTTTTGTCTGTTCTGATGAGACAAAGAAGTCGCCGTTCTTTAGGTAGGATTTGAACCAACTAAGCGCTGTACCAGAGAGTCTGACCCAGCTCTCCAGTCGCTTTAATAATATATCATGGTCAACAGTGTCAAATGATGCGCCGAGGTCCAACAGACCTAGCGCTGTGGTTCTAGTCTGTATTTATGTGGGTGTCAAATAAATACAGGCAACCAACCAAGACTATAGAAGACAACTGAACAAGGTTGAAACATTTAGATGGAAGTATAAGTCCCGCATTGTTCCATTCAGGTGATGGATTCTGTGTTGCAGAGATGAGCATTGGTGTGGGGGAAACGAGTGTTACCCTCCGAACAAAAGCAGAAGACCTGCTGAAGCTGGTAAGATCCTCATTGTACACAATGAAACAGATGTTTCTACTTGCATGGGCTGAAATGCCGCTCAGAGAGGAAGAAGCCAATTAACACAGATAACAGTTTGCCAATGAACTTGGGACAATGACCCTAACTTCAATAGAAATGTCCAATGGTCTGGTGGAACTAGAATTAACGCAGTTGATCACAATGATCTCTTTTACTTTTGGAGGAAAAATGTATTAAATCAGAATTTGTGGCTACAAACAAGGAATTTGACTTTAGATTTCAACACTCGAACAGCATAAAAACGACGGACAAGTGGTACAACAACTGCAATATAAAACAGAAGCAGTACAGGGGAGTTTTTTTTTTCTTTTTTTTCCCCATACATACATATCTGTAAGTATCTGCAAAATTAGTGCAAAAATGCTTATTGTTTCCTGCAGCGTAGCTGGCTACCCTGACTGTAAAGTGTTCATCAGCCTGGGAATTTACACTGGTTCTGTGTCGGCTCTTTTAGCCATCGGCGCTCTGTAGCGCAGAGCTGAAGGTAAAAGTCTGAAGAACCTTTGAAGAGGATGTGTTGGGTTGAGAGTGGGAAGGGTTCTTCTGAAGTCCACCATTTAGCTCCAAGTGGTTTAGCTCCAGTGGACCAGCTGATCTGGTCTGATCTGTTTGCAGACTCCTCACCGTCCCGGATCAGTTTTATGACAGTAGCCCCATCTGCAAATTTCAGAAGTTTCATAGAAACTTAAAAAAACATTTTTTTTTAAATCTTGAACTGAAATAGGCTTTATGTTATTGTCAGATCCAAGTTCTGATGTTAGAGGTAAGTAAATCACACACTGTCACCCACCATATCATCATAGTTCATTTCTCCATGTTTACCAAGAAACAGTGCTTTCAGTGTACGTGGACATGCAGGTCCGTGTTCCAGCTTTCACCTAAGGTCGTGGAATCTGGAAGGAATGAGATTCTGTACACAAGCGGCTGAAACGAGCTTCTCTCATAGGATGGCTCGGCTCGGCCTCAGAGAAACGTTAAGGAGAGCCTTCCTCTGGTTTCACGGAGAACGTAAGCAAAGACTTCTGGAATAGTTTCCTTTGAACAGATGAGTCTAAAACTGAACATTTTGGACACCAGAGCAGAGGAAATGTTTGGCATAAGCCACACATGTCAGTGCAGAGAAACATCCTCATACCAGCTTTGAAGCACGGAGCTGGAAGTGTCATGGTCCTGGGGTAGCTCTGTTGGAGCCAGACCTAACCTCATCATCACTGGATGCACCATGAATTCTGCCATGCAGAGCTGGACCTGCAACACGACAATGACCCGCAACATACCAGTAATTACTCCAAAGACCTTCTGGGATAAAATACAATCAAAAATTGAATGTCCTGGGTTTGGTCAAGGCCAGATCTGGATCTCACCGAGATTAAGTCAAGGTCAAGTTTATTTATGTAGCTCGTTGACGACAGCTCTGGCTGCACAAAGTGCTTTACAAGTGAAAGAGCTCAGTGGTAAAAGAACAGCATCAGAGTAAGAAGATAGAATAAGGAAAATAAAAACAAAAAATGAATAAATTGAACAGGTACTCTGGATGGGTTCTTCTTAGTTGAAACTTCTCTTCTCCAAGAGACGCGTGAAGAGTTACTGATAGAATCTAACTCCTAACTTGTGCTTGTGGGTGATGGAAGTCAAACCCCAACCACTGATCTGTGGGAGTGGTACCCCTCATGATGACGCCCTTTCGCCTTGTCCACAACATCCTTGGTGTTCTGAGCTGCCACATAAAGGACCGAGTTACAGACGGCAGATATTTGGAAATATTTCCATGCTAACAACGGGTTTCCATCTTGTTTGTTAGAAACGTGATTAAAGCATCCTGGGGCCTCCTGGTCTGGATGGTTTGGATGAAGGTCTTTTTAGATGAAAGCGCTATGCTGATGTGCAGTGTGAGATTTCTCCTCCAGGTTTACACATACGATGCATCTTTAGTTTAGTGCTTCAGCTATTTTCTCAGGGAAGTGGGTCAGATTACACGTGATTGCATGAAAAGAACATGATCATGATAACTATGGTGTATTCATACAAGTTATTTGTTGTCCTTAAATATAAGGCCAGTTTTATGAAATAAATATGTTGTTAGAAAACATCTGGAATCATGTTTATAGCCTAATTGTTTACAACAAAAAAAGTGCCATGAGGGAACGGCCGGTTGTTTGGTGAGAGCAGGACATTGCAGTTTAACTATACCTATTTGTTTTTTTTTCATGTTTTCCTGTATATACATATGATTTTCCAATGCATTTAATGTGTTTAATGGGTTCTTCTAAATGACAGGAAGAGCTTGTCTTAAGTTCAGCTCCATGATAAAATCTTTTTTCTGTTTTTGTCAGTTTCCTAATTTCGCCACTAGATAGAGATAAAGAGCTAAATATGATCTAAAAAGGGATTACACAGAACCTTTTTAAACATGAACATAATTTGATGTTGATAACTTTAATAAAAACATTACATTGTATGCACAGACTGTTGCAAAGTCCTGTTTAGGTCTGAAATGCCCAATAGAGCACGTACAATGACAAAGGGGTACATTTTTAGGCTGTTGTTATAACTATTGCTTGATTCATGGGAACTGTAGTTCACCAGGAAGGAGTTAAAAGCAGCAGGTTTGTGATCTCCTTTTTATTTGAGAAAATCTTAACACAATTTAGGTTTTTGGTATAACTTCTGTTAAACATTTTATTATTTTTTTTTGCTAAATCCTGAAATCTAACGTCTTTCAACCTGACATATCGTTCATGATTTAGAACGGGACAGAAATGGAGCAAAGCGTTTGCCAGAAAGAAACACACAAATCAACAAGGCTTTCTTAAAGAGAAAATAAGATCACTGACACAACAGCAGACAAATACCTAAATGATTTCTGTTTCAACATATTGTTCAAAATAGAAGAAGAAATTCTGCTTTTGGGGTCAAAAACTAAGAAAGAAGCAGAAAAATAAAACTGGTTTAATTATATTTTGTTCGTATATATATATATATATATATATATATATATATATATATATATATAAAGCATCAAAATTAGATAAAAAATATATATGTTGAACATGACAACTTGGAATTATGTGGTGGGAGAAAATCTGTGGGACCTATTGCCTTTAAGAACACATCCTATAGTCAAGGTAGCTCAATAATAATAATAATAATAATAATAATAATAATAATAATAGTTGTTAATATTAAAACACGTGTTTGCTTACAAAATCACAATATAATATTGAAATATGAGCCACTTTTAAAACAGATGGGGAGAAAAAATTTTGTTTCCTTTCTTTCCATTTGAAATATTCTGAACATATAACATCACGAAACACATATATTAATACAACCACAGACATCATATACGTCATAGGGCGCAGGTTCGCACGCCAACGTCACCGCCATATTGTATGTGGCAGAAAATAATTGAGTTCTGTTATTGTGAACGTGAATCAGAGAAGAATACACACACATACACACACACACACACACACATATATATATATATATATATATATATATATATATATATATATATATATATATATATATATATATGAATATAAGGATCAATTTGTGTGTGTATGTGTTATGAATATAAGGATCAATTTGTTAAATCTAAACATTGTGATCTTCATTATTTTATAAAACCGTGTCACATGTGAACCTTTAGGAACAGACTTTTTGGGGGAGTATTAAAGAGGTAAAATTAATAATATGAGGGGAAAAAAAGTCCTAGGTCAATAAAGTAAAAAAAAAAAAAACAAACATAAAAGTGATAATGTTATGATAAAAACATCATATTATGAGAATTAAGGGGGAACATTTCCAGAATAGTCACAGTTTGCAGAATTATTTCACTCCTGGAGTAATAAGGCCAGGTTAGATTATTTTAAATATTTTTATTCTTTAGGAGAATACATGCAGGAGAATGAAGCTAAAGGGATACGAAAATAAACTTGTAATATTACAAAAACAAAAATACTACCAATACAAAGTATATTCAGAGATTAAAGTCCCTCTGATACTGTTTAAGTGACTGAGTAACTGCAGATTTGCCACATTTAAGATGGCGGACGCTCTGACGCATCGCAGCATAGGCAGAACCCGCCCAATGACACGTCTACTCTTATATTATGTCTATGAATACAACGACCATAGAATCTCTTGCTCTGTGGAACAAAAAAAACAAAACCTTTTCAGGCGACCAATATATACGTTGCCTTTAGGAGGCGCTGTTTCTTCTTTATGCCTTTGCTTTCCCCTTCAAACCGAATGCCCTCTGCGTTTAGTGCAAGCTTCTACTTTCATTAAAGGGGGAAATGCAGTTTACATCCAGACAAACTAGTCAGAGGCCCCTAAACTCAAGTACGCTAACTTCATTTCCTCAACAATACTAACCATACCATAGCTCAGTTGCAGAATATTTCACTACGGCCTACCTCTAAAACCTCAGCCCTTGCCTTTAAAAAACACTGCATTTTGTCCTGAACATTAAAAGATGTGTAAAAAGTAGATCTTCAAAAACAAACAATTTATTTTGACTTGTCTAAACACGCTCACAGAAAGGGAAAAGCCCACGTTGACATGTTCTGGTAGCTGTTTAGGAGAAAAACGTCGACACGTGCAGCAATTTGTCCACTACAGGAACAGAGAAGGGTCAATCAAATACGTCTGAGCTTTTAACTTTCAGGTTTATTATTTGGTCCTGTTTTCTGATAACTGCCTTCAGGAAACGTAATCCCCCTTAACCCACTGCAATACATCCATCTAGAAAATAGTAGAGAAGAGGTTTAGCCATAGTAAGCCACAGTAACGCGCGTTAGAGCAGAGTTATTGTGCAGTGAGTGTAAGTACAGGCAGAAATGGGACAGATGGGAGCAGGTTGGAATCAGTTTGCTCGGTTCAATTAGTCCTTGGCTTCTTCTGTTTAGCCGCACAGACTCCGACATTTGATCCTGTTGGAAGAAAAAAGAAATAAAAGGCAAAAAGACAATTTTGGGGGGGTTTGGGGAAAATGTTAAAAACCTAAAGCAGTATTTCTTAAAAGCTACAGGGAGAGTCAGAAGTATCCTCACAGGGATAAACAGGCAGCGCACCCACAGAGACTTAACTCCAGTCGTTATTCTGATACTGAAACTTGAACCCGCTTCTCTCGGTCTCTCCACTCACCATCTGCCACTCACACACACACACACACACACACACACACACACACACACACACACACACACACGCACACACGCACACACACACACACACACACACACACACACACACACACACACACACACCTTTCATTTTTCCATCCCTCGTCTCAATCTCCCCTCTTCAGCCGTCTCACTTTCTCTCCTTCTCTCTCTCTCTCTCTCACACACACAGATCTAACCTGCCTGCCTCCGAAGCATCTGGCATCTTCACGCTGCTGCCTCCCTCCTGAGACCCAAACACACAAACTCCTCAACAGCAGCAGCAGCAGCAGCTTGTTGGCAGGTTCATGTTTTACCCCCCCTCCGTCCAATGAGAGCGATGCAGTAGATCAGGAAGTTAAATGTTCCTGTTCCTGTTAGCTGAAGCAGCTGTTGGGAACGTTGCTCAAATGAAAAAAAGAGGCTCTTAAGGAGATAAAATTTACTTTGATTTTTTTCATGATTGTACCTTTTTTAGGCTTGTTTTCCACTTTTCCTTTGTTGCCCGTCTTCCTTAGATTGTTCAAACCTGTCTGTAGTGATCCACATGTTCGGTAAAATTATCTTATGCAGCTTTTCCACCATATCTGAATGGTGTTTTTGGATAGGAAACAGTATTATTTGAAATATTTTTAAAGGAGTTTCTAATGTTTAATGTTGTGATTGATTGACAAATAACAAACTTAACTTTAAATTCAGTTCTTCTTATTATTTATTCCTACTTATTAGCAAAACCAATAGGCAGGAGACCATTTAACCCTCGTCTAGTGAAATATATAATTTAAGCATCACTAGGAGACTAAACTTTGCCAACATGTTGAGTACAGCCATAAAAACTAATGTGGCCCTCTTTATCAACAATACAAACCTAAGAGTCGTTTGAAGGAACTTTCTCTATAGAGCAGACGGACAAGCCTTAGCTGTGTTTACGCTACAAGCTAATGCTACAACACTGATGTTTGAGAGCAACTTAAAAGGTCAGGAAAAGCTCCTGGATCTGCAAAAGCAAAGTAGCAAAAACCTCCTGGTCAGCATAAACTAACGCTCTGCGTTTTAATATAGGCTTCATGGACGCTGACAGCTCGGTGACTGTGCCCTGTCGATCTGAGCTCCATCGAGATACGCTTCCTCTCCATCATGCGGTATAAACACAGGAAAGATTTCAGTCAGCTGATGGTTCAGTCAGCTAATGAAAGGTGAAGCAGCAAAACGAACCGGTGCCCCCCATCTCCATTAGTCTTATAGGCACTAATGTGCCTAGGCTAATGTGGCTAATAATAACACAGGTTATGGATAAACCGGATTGAAGCCGGCATTGGGGCAAACAGAAGTTGCAACCTACCCTCCTGCTGTAGTTGATCGCTAAAGAAAATATAATGCAGAGTTACCAAAAAAGACAGAAATTGTACAGGTCTTCTGCTGCTGGGTATATTTTGCATGGGCCAGGTCTTTGTTTACATTGTAAAAATATGCTTTGGATGCAACAGATTAATTTTTGTTTTGGCAAACAATTTAACTCTATTTCGCTCACTCTGCTGAGCTGCATTGATTGTTGTCATTTCGTCTTTTAACTTTTTTTCTCTTTCTGTTTTCTCTTCATAGAAGGTACACCTGGTCTGGCGTTCTGTTAGCTGTGACATAATCTAGGGAAGACAGATCATCAACTATTACCCTCTTAACATAGAAAGGATTCCTGGATCAATGTCTTGAGATGACATGTTTCATGAATTGGCGCTATATAAATGAAATTGAATTGAATTAAATTAATTAATATAGAATAATTCTGTATCTGCCCCTTACGAGTAACATGTGTCATCAGCAAATTGACAGACAACTGGAAGCACATGTTGCCACATCAAAGCAATTCTAATAAAATAAAAGAATCACATGAGTGAATCTTTAAAGGACACTTAGCACCAATAAGTGCTAATCGGGTCTAATGTTTTATCCAAAGAAGGAAGTGACACTTCTAAACGAGGCCAGATGGTCCCCTACTTATTGGTTTTGTCCTAATTAAGGAAGTCAAAGTTAAGTTTGTCATATCGTAATGATTAATCATATTTTTTCCTCTTAACCAGAAATAGCCAATGGGTAAACTACTCAACACTCAATGGTATTGGGTGTTGAGTAGTTTTCATTGTATTGCTTTAAGATTTTACTATCATGACATCCCTAGTTGTTATTAGAAAGTAAATTATAAAATTGAACTTTATATCAGCTCAGTCTGGGAACTGGACTGTGGACTGATATTTAGAGTTGAGTTTCCTTCATCCTACGGTTAATAAACGTTGTCAACAACAAGAAAATCACTTTATATATTTTATCTCTGTTTTTTTTATTATTCTTTGGACAAAGGCAGCTTTAAAAGCTGCTGAAAGTTGTACGGGACATTAAATGACCACTAGAGAATGACTCGCAGTTCATAGACTTAATGCGACTGCCGTCCCAGAAACTAATCTCGCTGTGATTGGATGTTTTTCTGTGACAGTGATGGATGAGTCTGAATCATTTCCTGCTCTGAATGGGAATGGACGAAGTTGGTTTCTAAAACATATCTGGGATTATGTCACATGCTTGTAAGAGGCGTCAGACTGAGCCGTTAGTGGCTGGAGAAGGTGGGGAGAAAGTCAGAGTTTCCAGGCTGGTTAATGGAAGATAATCGAGGTCTGATTGTAATGTGCTGCACGTTGGATCTGATGTGGAAAAAGAGGGAGGAAGCTGATGAACGAGATTCTATCTTCTGGGAAAAACAGAACTACTGTTCCCTCTGTTTCTTTTCTACTTTTTCTTTCCTGAATGCAAAGCTTGCATTATGGGTATCAAGGAATGACTCAATGTTTATGTGGGATGGAGTTTTTACGTTGATAAAGAATTCACACATCTTTGTTAGTTAGCAACATATTAATTATGTTTTGTGTTCAGTTGTTGAAGCATCTTTGGTTTTCATTTATTGATTTGTTGTATTTAATGACTTGTTTTCAGATTTAAAACTCAGGTTCTTTCTTTCTTTCTTTCTTTCTTTCCCTAATCCCTCCTTTCTTCCTTGCTTCCTTCTTCAGTCCCTCCCTCCTTCCTTCCCTCCTTCCTTCCTTCCTTGCTTTCTTCTTCAGTCCCTCCCTCCTTCCTTCCCTCCTTCCTTCCTTCCTTCCTTGCTTTCTTCTTCAATCCCTCCCTCCTTCCTTCCTTCCTTCCTTCCTTCTTCAGTCCCTCCCTCCTTCAGTCCCTGCCTCCCTCTTTCCTTCCTTCAGTCTCTCCTTCCTTCCTTCCTTCCTTTCTTCTTCAATCCCTCCCTCCTTCTTCCCTCCCGCCTTCCTTCCTTCCTTCCTTCCTTCCTTCCTTCCTTTCTTTCCTTCCTTCCTTCCTTCCTTCCTTCCTTCCTTCCTTCCTCTCCTTCCTTCCTTCCTTCCTTCCTTCCTTCCTTCCTTCCTTCCTTCCTTCCTTCCTTCCTTCCTTCCTTCCTTCCTTCCTCTTCCTTCCTTCCTTCCTTCCTTCCTTCCTTCCTTCCTTCCTTCCTTCCTTCCTTCCTTCCTTCCTTCCTTCCTTCCGTCCTGTCGCGGTTCCTTACCTTCGCTTCCTTCCTTCCTTCCTTCCTTCCTTCCTTCCTTCCTTCCTTCCTTCCTTCCTTCCTTCCCATAATGCATGCTGGGAGTAGGTTGGTGATGCTGCTGCCGTATGTGATGAGTTATACACACCTACACACACTCAGATTTAATTTTCTGAACTGTTTGATTTTGTGATTTCACTTAAAATGTGGAAAATATAGGATTGACTTGAGATTTGGCTGGTTTAATTTTTCTTTTTAATGAATAAAGTCCGGAGCTCAGTCATCCGGGGAGGACTCAGAGTAGAGCCGCTGCTCCTCCACGTCGAGAGGAGCCAGTTGAGGTGGCTCGGGCATCTGGTCAGGATGCCTCCTGGACGCCTCCCTGGTGAGGTGTTCCGGGCACATCCCACCGGGAGGAGACCCAGGGGAAGACCCAGGACACGCTGGAGGGACTATGTCTCTCTGCAGGGAACGCCTTGGGATTCCTCCTGAGGAGCTGGCCCAAGTGGCTGGGGAGAGGGACGTCTGGGCCTCCCTACTGAAGCTGCTACCCCCGCGACCCGACCCCGGATAAGCAGAAGAAGACGGACGGACGGACGGACGGATGAATAAAACAGTTTAAGCAGCCATAGACATTAAGTAAGAAAAACTTTATTTATGACAAGGTTAAACGAAAGCTGATTTAAAAAGGAATGTTTTCTAATAGAAACCACTGAACCTGCTGATCTCAGAGCTCTAGCCCCCTTGGTCTTCAAGTTAGCGTGGGGGACCTCCAGCAGGTCTTGATCACTGGACCTCAAAGCCCTAACGGGGTTGTGGGGTGCCTGGATACATAGATTATGGAACAATATAGCCACTTACTTTAAAATGTCTGATATTGCTCAGTATTAATGTTACTAATTTGAGAAAATGTGTTTAACTCGGTGTGGGAATGGCTTGCTATCCTAAACGAGTCAGTGGAACAGAGTCGTCCTTGTGTCTGCTCTTGACTGACGAGGGCTGAAAATGGGATTTATGTCAGAAAGAGAGGAGGACGTCTGTAAGCCAGTTAAGACGACTGCAGGGCCCGTTTCACGCTGAGGAAATGAAAGTGGGTGTTAGACATTAGTTAAAAGGCTTCACTCTGACAACAACAGAGATTAAAAGGGACAGGTTTTAACTCGGCAGAGAGCGGAGCTTGTTGTGAGAATGTCTGTTTGCTGTTGAGGTACAAACAGAAAGGAGAGCTTCCTGATTACTGTGTGATTGTCAAACCTTCAGGCTCCCATCGAAAAGTACCAGCTCTCTGTTGTCCGTGTGGGTTGCGAAGGCAGATACAGTACGAGCAGCGCTGGCAGGCTCGGCTGCTGTTTTTTTGTCCAACTGGCCCAGTTTCCCTGTAATTAAAATAGATAAACAGCCAGTTTTTTTTTTTCTTAAGTTTTAAAGAAGAACGTCCATCCCCATAGACGCACCGCATTTAAATCTACTGTGATGTGCACTTGTAGTTTTTGTTAGTCATGACAAAAAAAAAAAAAACTGCTGCTGAGAATTCACTCGTGACAAAGTTTGTGTGGAAACCTCAGAAATAATCATGTTTCCATTTTCTATGAGATTTAGTGAGTAGTGCATGTTTAGTGGAGTACAGTAAACTGCTGTAAGTAAATGTTTAAACATTTCACTATCACTCTAAATAACATCAAATGATCGGCTAAGTTACTGTGTGCACCTGAGATAATACTACATCTCTCTATTCCAGACTTATCTTCAGATCCATTTTACTGAGAGCCATGGTGTACTTTTTTTTTTCTGCACACCATGCTACAACTAAACTGGACATGACCCTACTATGGCCGCAGGAACTCAGCCTTTGCAGCTGTGCTGGAAAAACCTTGTTCTTGCACATTGTTAAGGTCCCCTAAGATGGCGTACGGGAGTTTTCTGAGGTTCCAAAAACGTTCAGCTGGTTTATTATTTTGTGTTGGCATGTCACGGTCCTGGGCAGAGGTTTGCACATGGCGAGTTAACTTCGCCGGGTGAAAAGGTGGGGTTGTGTTCATGATTTGCGGCCCACAAATAATGGCATGACGTGGCCACTGAGAGTTTGAAGCAGGACGGTCCACATGGGCTCACGATTGAGATACAGCACCATCACCCCAACACGGGATCAGCCCTTCAAGTAAGACTCTAACCATCTTGACGTGGTAGCTGTCGCTAAAGTACTTACTTTGCAAAATGGTTAAATGATGCTGCTTCACAACTGGTACAGTGTTCCTAGCTTTACTAGCTTTACAAGCCTCTGGTTGAGTCCTTCAAACGTAAATACAGCTCAGTCTTTTTCTGTAAAATTTTTGTTTTCCTGAAGGCATGAGAGTGGTCCTTTGGGGGGAAAGAAGGCTCTCCAATCACAGCGACGTAAACCTCATGGCATGCATGGCAGACTTGAGCCATACCCCATTACACTATTGTGTGTCTGCTATGGGTTTCACACACAAAAACAATATGTGTATAAATAAATAAATGACAATCCGACAATGCCTTTCTATAGATCTGACACTGAAACATACATCTTTCGATCAGGACATGGAGGTTACGTCTTTCAACGTCTGAGTGCTACAGTGTTGTAGTCAAGTCACTATGCCTCGAGTCCGAGTCCAGGTTCGAGTCACCAGTGTTCAAGTCCGAGTCAAGTCCAAGTCATTAAAAAAAAAATCCGAGTCGAGTCCGAGTCGAGTCCACTACTCATCCGAGTCGAGTCCGAGTCGAGTCACTATTGATCCAAGTTCGTTGTAGGAACTTGCCGTGACGTGTGATGTATGACATGAAGCAGTAACATTCCATTGCACTAATAACTCTTTCGCTGTAGTTACCCTTGGTTTTACTCGGTAAAACTACCGCTTTTTCCAAGTCTAAGACGTCTCCTAACCATGGTTTTTAAATATTGTTGTTATGGAACGTGCAACAGCGACTCGAGGTACGCTGATAGGCCACATATGAAGGATGTTAAAGCCGCAAGCGGCGTCGATCGGCCCTCGCAGCCAAGCGCACTCCGGCCTATTGGCCACCGCCGCGGTGCCGGCCGGCGGGCGGTGTTCGCGCTCCGCCGCGGCTCCGGCCGGCGGTGCGGGACACCGCCGCGGCTCCGGCCGGCGGGCGGTGTTCGCGCTCCGCCGCGGCTCCGGCCGGCGGTGCGGGACACCGCCGCGGCTCCGGCCGGCGGGCGGTGTTCGCGCTCCGCCGCGGCTCCGGCCGGCGGTGCGGGACACCGCCGCGGCTCCGGCCGGCGGGCGGGGTTCGCGCACCGCCGCGGCTCCGGCCGGCCGGCTGGGTTCGCGCACCGCCGGCCGCCCGCCACCGCAGATGCTGTTACGCATTTTCCTCGCCCGTCCACCGGGCGATTCCCACAAACGCGTTCGGCAGCGTTCCCCCATTACTCACAACAAATCTGGAGAAGATCGGTCGATGCAGCGAGGAGATACAGCCGTTGGATAATGATAATGCATTTCGCCACCGGACCGGACTAAATTGTTCGGCGGGCCGGAAAATTTATACCGATTCCTGGACGGTGACTACAAACAGAAAAAAAAACGGCCGATGACGCAATGATGGCCGAGCAGGAGAAAAACATCGACTTACCTTTCTATCAACTCGGCCCGTTTCCCAGTCTTTCCCGTTTCCCTCGACACTCAAGCCATCGTTTGAGCTGAACGCTGGTATGTTGTTCCACAGTTCTACCAGTAAAATAGGCGCCTGGACATCCTCTTGTGAAAGTTTAACAGCTGTAAAGTCGGTCATATAGTTTTATCTGTTGCATGTGTAACGGCTGGTTGCTACGAGTGCTCTCACACTGTTTGCCCAACCTTAGCGGCAAGGGGCGTTGCTCATGAGATGGTGACGTCACGTGCGCGGTACGACATTTAGATATTAAAATCATACATCAAATAATATTCTAATGACATATTAAAATTATAGCCTAATGATATTAAAAAAAGTCGAGTCTTTTTCTCAATCTCCGAGTCAGAATGATCTGAATGTAGGAGTCCGAGTCCAAGTTCGAGTCATCAGTGCTCAAGTCCAAGTCAAGTCACGAGTCTTTAAATTTAGCTAATGACTCGGACTCGAGTTCGAGTCTCGGACTCGAGTACTACAACACTGGAGTGCTATATGCACCCAGTCTGACAGAACGACTCAATATTACTGCTACGTAATCTTATGCCACGCTACAAAAATGATCTGTTTGCACTGATGAACATCTTCTCACTTCATCACAGTAGGACTTGTTTCTGGTTAATTTAGCTGATATACCATTACTTGGTGAACTGTAACAGCCTGAGGCTGTTTGTTTTGGTCTCTCTGCTGCTGTTTGCAGGACTTCACTCCCTGCTCCCTGTGACAAACTGGCAAGTAGTTCTGGGTGCCTACATCTGCGGCACCTTTTATTACTGAGAGCTGCTGCACCAGGGAGGAGCTCTATATAATCCCGTCTCTCCCAGTGTGTAACCGCCAGATTCTCGAAAGATCTGAGATTGCTCGGTGGATTCCTGCCTGTGTGCCTCACTCCTGTCTCTGCCTAACCCCCTGTGACCTCTGTCTGTGAGTGCATCTTTGTGGATCACAAACTAGGACTGTTTCTGGATAAAGACCCTTGGATTGCCCCTGTGGTACCTCAGCCTGCCTCTGTTCTCCTGTGTATGACCCTGGACTGTTTTCTGGATAACCCTCAAACTGCCAACTGTCACTGGCTCACTGCTACTCCATCCAGTAAGCTGCTCGGACCCACAACTTGTATTCAACGCCACCTCCAGGATAGAAGAAATGTTATTGGCTTTCTCAGTGTACACAACCATCCATTCTGTGTCCTGCAGCCGCTAACCTCTTCCTTTTCCTTCTAGTGGTTCCTGTGTACGTGTCAGCCGGTTTCCAGCCCATCTACACCTGTTGCTTTGATAAAACTCTTAAATTGCTCCTTGTGTCTCAGCAAAATTACTGGGTCCAAACCTTGATTGATTACAGTTGGGGGAACTTATAGGCTGTGTGCAGGTCACTAAACTGATTAGACATGACATTTAACACAATGCACCTCGTTTCCTCACATTTAGACCCATTTAATAATGTTTTTTGTTTGTTTTGCCACCTATGCCAACATAAATGGCAAAATTAACATTGTGATAGGAGCTTAAGCAACTGCGTTTTATCTTAGTCTCTCCAGGTAAAGAGACCAGTACAAACTATGCCCTGGAATGTTTACATGCCCCCAAAGTCCAAAGCGAACTTTTTAAAGGCTTACCTCCTGTCCATGATATGTGTTGATTACGACTGTTTAATCATTATGGGAGACTTAAACATTCACGCTGACAGTCCTGAAGACAGATGTGCAAAGAACTGTGTCACACACTTAGAAATTTTGGCTTTACTCAACATGTTAAACAGCCAGCACACACACAGTGACATTTTTTTGGATGTCCTTTAGCTAGTAACCACTGATCAGGCCACTAAGGTCTTCTGGTTCAAGTCTACACCCAGAACCAGAATCAGAACCAAACATGGAGAAGCAGCATTTGGTTCTTATGCTGCACTTTTCTGGAACAAACTCCCAGGAGACTGTAAACGTGCTGAAACCCTGAGTTCCTTTAAATCAAGGTTAAAAATACATTTGTTTAGAGTTGCCTTTAAATGTTAATGTTCAATTCCAGCTGTTGTTCACTGAAACTTCCTTAAATTAAGTCTGTAGTACAACCTATCTTGACCTATTGTTACTATTTCACTGCAATGGGCTTTCCTCTGTAATGTTTTCTTATGTTCTGTTCATGTACAGCACTTTGAATGGTCTTGTTACTGAAACATGCTACACAAATATACTTCCCATGCCTTAGTCTGACAGTTTGGCTCCCAAGGTTGAATCTTGGACCCAACCGGGTGTCCCAACAAGACAAGGATTCAAATTGCAGCGCATAAAAGCATCAGGCCTGTTGAAATGGCCTTCCCAGATTCTGTTTTGAGCATTTCTAAACTTCTCTACCATCATCCCTTCTCTTGAGTAAGCACCAATTAGTGTTTGTCATTCTTGTAAGGAAACCAAGGGCAGTCTAGAGTTTACTTTATGTCGTCAGATTTGCAATTGGCCTAATCACTGCCGATTTGCATCAAGATCGCTGAACCAGCAAAACTGAAGTTTAGATAAACCCTAAGAACAATAATAGCAAAACAGTCTCGAGTGAAATGACGAGGGCTGCACAAAGTAAAAATAACTCAAGTTTTAACTTTGATGAATGTTGTCTCATCAGAACGCTTGGAACATTTTATCCCAACAAACTAATGTGTAATTGAGCCATGAAATTAACCTGAAAAAGTGAAGCCCTGCAGTGTGTTTGAAACAGCAGCAGCAGAAAGGACAAAAACTGACATTACTTTGGGAGGTGGAATCCTTTTCTTTAATTTTAAAGGCAGAAAACAGGATTTGCCTTTGAGTCAGAGGAGAGCAGTCATAAGCCAGTTAGGATTTTAAAACCGCTTATTTCACACTGAGGAAATAGAGCCACAATCACAACAGAATGGAAAGATTAGACGGGAAAAAAGCCTAATTATGTCTGCACAACACTTGATTCAATTTACTCATTGCCACAGAGATTATTCTCCTTTTCTTTGGAAGCTGACAAGAAGAGACACCAAAGACTAATCTTTAAGCCAGTTAGAGGAATCAAACGGACGATTTCACACCGAGGAAATGAGACTTCTTCAAGACATTTAGCTTTGATGTGCAGAATAATGTCAGATTTCACACAAGCTGTTCTCATTGTCTCTTGTTGGCTCTTTTGGGCCCCGATTGAAAGTACCTTATTTTTCCCGCCCAATATTCAGCTTTAACACTAGAATTACCAGAGAAGGGTCATTTAACATTTCTACCTTTGGAGCCCAGAGACGGGTCGACTGACCTGAAGGATTTTAATTAGCATCCTATAAGCAGTTGTGAACCGGTGCTTTTGTTCTGTAAATAAGGCCATTACTGGTGCACCAAAGGAAGGGGGAAGCTTAACTCCCTACTAACTGCCAGGTACAGCTGTGAGCAATGACCAGAAGTATTTGTGTCTAAGTCAAGAGGACTGAAATTCCAGCATGAGAAATAGACAAAGGTATAAGAGGCAATGGCAATTTGGACAATTTGGTATTCGTACTACTTGAACTGTTTTGCATTTTGTTAAATTATGATTACAAACATCAGTGTATTTCATTGGTATTTTATGACATTGACTCGTACAAATTAGTGCATAATTGTAATGTGAATAGAAAAGGATCTGTGGTTTAAAAAGTGGTTTTCAAAGGCAAATCTGAAAAAGTGTGGACTGCATTTGTATTCAGGGCCTGACAATCCTAGATTAAAAAAAAATTGCTTAATTACTAAATTCTAGTCAACACAAAACTTACTGTTCGATTGAAACAATAAGCTTGTTATTGTTCGATTGAAATCGGAAAGAGAGGGGCATACTTAGACATGACCAGGACATGGTCATCAGCCTAAACTGACAGGGTATCACTCAGACAAACATCTCCTTCTTTAAAATAATTTTCAGAACTACCTTGTTTGTGATGGTAGCACAGAGTAGGCTTATTTTTCTACCCTGACTCCCAAGCAGCTAGTTGATTTATAATATAACATACATACATAATAAACCATACACGATGGTTTTAGAGATTTTGTATCCCAAAAATGCTGCACTTTGCTAATAACAAACAATTGTTTATTATTATAGTATTTAGTTTTATCCACACTGCAGGGTAATAGTTGTAAAGTGATAGTGTTGGTTGCTTTTATTCTTTGGGGGATGCTATATTCACTAGATACGGGGAAACTGGTCAGAGTAAAAAAAGGGGACCTTGTTAAATGCAGTGCAATTATAATCTAATGAAATAAAAGTTGTTTTCTTGGGTGTTCTGATGTATGAAATCAGCAAACAGCTCCTTAATTTTCAAGGAAAACTTGTAAGGTAAACACGGGTTGCCTACAGTAAAATGTGTCTTTTTTTATTATTATTATTTAACCCCATCCAATGATAGTCCTGCAGTAACTTTGAATGCCAACCCGTGTTGCTAATTTGGTTAGTTTTCTACTGTAGAGCTGCCTCCATCATAGATCGCACCCACCCCCAACATGGACTATTCACACGTACCTTCTGGCCTGACAGTACAGAAGTGCGGAAAGCTTTTGTGAGTTCGGCTCTCCTCCCCCCTTGCTGATTCCTCAGGCAATGGCCCTATTTACAATTGAACAAGGGATGCTAATTTGAGCCACCAGAGTCGTCAGTTTGGACTCAGGGTCTTTTGACCCTCTTTCAGGACTTCAGGGGGGAGGTCGAAAACCCTGGTAATGCTAGTGTTAACAAGCGTTTAAGGATCCAGACTTCTTGGTAGTTTGCTTGTTGGACATGTCGAGGTAGAGCAGAATGCAATAAATTTACATGTCCATGTAGAGAACAAAACCTTGTCTGACAATGCCTTGTTGATGCGTCCGTATGTTTAATGCAAAGTTTTAGGAATTTGTTTTGAGCGTGACCTTTTGAGCTCTCAGATTTGATCCAGACTCTCCCAAACCGATGCAGGATTCCAAGGTTGGTCACCAAGTTTACACGCCTCTCGTGAGGGATTTTAGACCCTTAACCTGGTATGTGTAGCACTCTCTATTCTGCGCATTATCAATCTGGGTCTGCTCCCTTTAAATCCGCTTGGGGAAAGGAGGGACATTCAGCAGAATTTGCCAAGCTGATTGTGCAAAGCAACACCTAGAGCCCGCCTACCAAAGGTTGCTTTTAGCCAATCACGGTATCAAATGACAATATCGTAAGCTGCAGCTGCCATTTGATACCACAGCAAGTTACGCTGGTCAAGGAGTGCTTGTTTGGGTGGTGACGCTTGTGACGACCGTGGATTCCGACAACAGATGTGATAGCAGCAGCTACCGTGCGTCCTCCTTAGACTTAGACAACTTTATTTGTCATTTTGCATGTACAGAGTGCATACAGAATGGAATTTCGTTGCATACAGCTTGTAAATTACAGTATAAAGTGCAGCAGTGATTAAAAAGTAAACAATTCAAATGTAAACAATGCAGGAGAAAGAAACAGTGTGCGATCATAGTGTACAGGAGCAGATTTAAACCATTTGTATGTGCAAAAATGCATTTAGAGACTAAAAGTTCGGCAGCATTTGTAATGCTGGATAGAGATGCAGTGATGCAAATGTGCAAATGTGGTGCAGAGTCCAGTTTATAGTTCAGCAGTTCAACAGTCTGATGGCAACAGGGAGAAAGCTTTTGCAGAACCTGGTGGACCTGCAGCAGATGCTGCGGAATCTCTTCCCAGAAGGCAGCAGGGAGAACAGTCCATGGTGGGGATGTGAGGGGTCTCTGATGATGTTATGGGCTCAAGACACGCAGCGCTGGGACGAAATGGAGCCCCGATGATCCATTCTGCTTTCCTCACCACTCTCCTCACGTTCTTCCAGTCGGAGGCGCTGCAGCTTCCACCCCACACCAAGAGACAGCTGGTCAGAATACTCTCTATGGTGCTTCTGTAGAAGGTCGTGAGGATGGGCGGGGGTAGGTGGGCTGTCCTCATCCTCCGCAGGAAGTACAGGCGCTCCTGTGCCCTTTTCACAAACCTGCGCTGCCAGGTTTATTTTGGCTCGGCACCATGCTTCTTGCTTTCATCTGGGACGAATGAAAGCAAGAAGCATAGCTGTATGTCCCGCCATATGACAAAAAAACTTCAGCTTGCATGACTGTTCACCCCCCTGAAGTCAGAACTTTGTAGAGTCACAGTTTGCAGCAATTCCAGCTGCAAGTGGCTTTGGATGAATAGTAAAGGGCTTGTACAGCTCTTTATGAAGTCTGACAACTCCAAAGTGATGTAAACAACATTCAATGACCGTCAGCCCACCATATACAGGATGAACTCCTGGCTTTTGAGCCACCGCTGCCCCTTTAAGTCCGTATGAGCCACATCTTGCCGCTAGGATTTTTACCCATGGCTCATGACTAAACTGCTCCAGCTCCTCCATGTTGGATGATTTTCACCTGTGAACAGCAATCTTCAAATCTAGCCACAGATTCTCAGTCGGATTGAGGTCTGGACTTTGACTAGGCCATTTCAACACATTTAACAGTTTATCCTTAAACCATCAGAATGCTGCTTTCAGTATGCTTTGGGTCATTGTCCTGCTGGAAGCTGAACCTCTGTCCCAGTCCCAAATCACAGGCGGACTGACACAGGCTCTGCTCCAGAACACATCCCTGCATTCATAGCATCGTCCATCTGTCCCTCAAAGCGGACCAGTTTTTCTGTCCCCACTGCTGAAAGACACCCCCACAGCATGATGCTGCCACCACCATAATGGTGTTCATAGGATGATGGGATGCGACTGGTTAGATTTTGTTTTTCTTGGTACCAAAAAGTTCCATTTTAGTCTCATCTGACCTGAACGCCTTCCTCCATACATGGGAATTTCACAGCGATGTGGGCGGATACCTATCTACTTAGACTATTTTTGGCAGATACAATCAAATAAAATAAGGTTCAAATTTAAATGTAATAAAACAGGTAAAAAAACATATTGCCTTTTTTTTTTTTTTTTTACCTATATCTATATCCAGAGTCAGAAAATGTAATAAATTGCTAACACCCAATTGGCAGCACTAGTATCTAGCTTTTGATCGTTAGGGTTTAATTTAGATCACCTAACAATACTGTGGGTAGATTAACGGTCTTAACCAAACAGTTTTGGTTTCTTCAGCTCTTTTTTTATATTAATTTAGTAAATCTAATCCAGTACATTCACTGATTTTAATTGTCTTTGTTGTCAGAACTGTCCCTCTGATCAGTTTCTGTATAGAAATCTACGTCTCCTTTCCTGAAGTGCCCATGATTTAATATCACGTCTTAGGCTGTCACCCCCCCCCCCCCCCCCCCCCCCCCCCCCCCCCCCCGGCCCCTCTGCCATTGTGTCACGTCTTGAGTAATACTCTTACACACTCTCTAAAAACCTACGAAGTGATTAAAACACTAAAAACTGACACAAATTATACATCTGACCTTAAATTTCCATGGTTTAAAAAAACCTTGGATTCAAGCGTGTGTGTGAAGGATGTGTTAAAAGGATTGGAGCACATCTCATTATTACCGTGGATGGGTTTAATCATAGTTTTCTAGATGGTGTTTTCCACTTGGTTAGCTCTCTGTCTCTCATCTTACAAATTAGACGTTAGCTATAAGGACACGGCGGCTATTAATACACTTTGATCCGCTCCTTCCCGCCGGTTTCTTCCTCCTTTCTCTTCGCTCCTCGCTCTGCCTTTGGCTTTGTTTCTTCGCTAAGCGGCTTGTTTCATCTCTCAGACCTTTAGCGAGAGCGTCAATGGATACGTTCAGTTTGTGCTGTTTTAGTGTCTAAATTAAAGGAAGAAAACTGAACCCTGGACCTGTTGGGACATGATATTCATGGTGATTTCACATTTGATGGTCATGGTCCTCTTTTAGCACAGAGCTGTGCATGTCACTGCTAGCTTTGCACGTCTGGAGACGTTTTTGACCATCCCTAATTGGAAACTAGACTAGATGGAAATCATCGATGTCTTAGATTCTCAATTAGATTTAGGTCTGGACTTTGACTGGGCCATTTTTGCACATGAATATGCTTTGATCTAAATAATGGGTTCCAAAGTGGGGGTCGGGAACCCCTCGGAGGGGTGGGGGGATGGGGGGGTCATGAGACATCTCTTGGGGTTCAGGATGATTTTGATGCTGATGTGCACACGAAGATTTTGTATTTACTTAATTGTGAAACCGATCAAAGTATTACTAACTCCGCATTCCTCGTTTTATTGCAGGGGAAAGGCTGCAGCTTTCTGTAGGAGTTCCTACACAAATATTACTTTATTCTCATCATTTCCAAAACAAGAAAAAAAATAATTTTGGAGGTCGCAGGCTTTAAAAGTTTAAGAATCCCTGATCTAAACCATCCCATAGTGTATCGTGCTGGAAGGGGAACCTCCCCCCAGGTCTTAAATCTCCACTGCTGGGGTGGTGTGCTCAGGGTGATGGTGTTTGGCATGCGGGCCAAAAACGTACATTTTGATCTTGTCTGAGCAGAGCGCCTCCTCCCGCCTGTCTGCCGTGTCATCTACAAGCAAACAGGACTTCTGATGGTTTTCAACTTGCCACACTTTCCCCACCCGAGCCGCGGAACTCAGCAGCTCCCCCAGGATTACTCCCTACTCGTTCAGGGGGACAGGGCTATCTCTGCAGGTTTGTAGTTGCCTCGCAGTCTTTCCGATAGATTTTATCCCTGAACGGCCTGCTTGGTCTTCCCGATGCTCCCAGATGTTGTCGAACAAACCTAGGCAGAAGATCTGTATTTAAGATCGCTGAAGTTAACTCGCTTTACTAATTAGGTAATTTGTGAAGTTGTTTTGGGATTTTATTAACAGCATTGGGTTAAAAGGGGGTTAGATGTGTTTGCATTCCACAGTTTCTTGCATTATGACATAAAAGCACAATAAAATATGTAGAAGTTTGAGGCTCTAATGTGATTAAATATTGAAAAAAAAGGTAGAGTGGGGCTTGAATAACCTTTTGATGCGGCGTTAGCACGACAGTAATATTTTATTATGATTACAACTTCAGATGGACTAAACAACACTTTTTAATTGGACTGACGGCTGCGGTCGTGTTTAACTGCATTTTGTTTGGTGTGACAGTTTATTTATTCCTATTCCGAACGGATCAAAGATCAAAAAACCCGACCAGCTATAATAAATATTCAACCTTAGAAATATGCTCAGTCAATACGTGTTGCTTCTTTTCATTTGATATTTGAAATAACCAGTATTGTCCAAATCAGGCTGAATGACTTTTAGCTTTACATAATGTTAGTTTTTATGCAGCTAAAGCATATGAGACTTTATTTGTAGAAGCAGAAAAGTTTAATTTTGCAGATTCCAGGTATTACTCTTTATTTTTTTATTACAAATGTACTGAAGTATGATCATCTGGATGTCGTGTTTGCTCCTAAGCGTGACCTCAACGTTTTTAAGCATAACAGAGGGAGGGAATAGAAAGAGAGATTTAAAAAGTCACTTTCAGCTGAGTGGGACTTTCACAGGGCGACTTTGTATGGCTTAAGTCTTCTAAATTAGGGATATATTGTGTGGGAAATTGTTTCAAAATGTCAGCGTGTTACTCTCTAAACAGGCCATGACTTATTTTAAAAAAGTTAAATATCTTACATTGGGCTCATTTGTTCATGTTTTTTAGTTTTCCTAAATCCCATTGGGGCTCTAGTCACCCTTTCTTCTTTAATTTCTATGCTTTTGTTGTGTTTCCACTGACTGCCCTTCTTCTCCTCGGACCTCCTGCTCCGTTCCTTCCCGCCTCCCGTTTCGTTACATCTCTCTTTGGATCATTTTTTTTAATTATTTTTTTTCATCTCCGTAGGTCGGGGCAACCACTTCACATCTGCAGCCGAGGAATTTCCCTCCTCCACGTCTAATCTTTCACGCTCGCTTTCCAGGACTTTGATGGTTGAGATTGGGTGATGTGAGGAAAAAAAAAAAAAAACAGGTAGCGGAAAACTATCTGAGCTGTGCTAACCGTGTAAAGCACCTCCTCAGAGACTGAAGGGGAGAGAGAGAGGGACGGAGCTTCCTTACAATCCAAAAGCAGATTTAAAACCTCTGTGTGCTGTGTTTCCTGCTGTAATATGTGAAGCCAGGAAACCCTGTTTAAAGCCGTCCACTGATATTTCACTGGCCAGGCTGGGCCTTGAGGTCAGCGGGACTGCAGGGAGCGACAGGAAGAGGGCGCTGTTCACACGCTGGGCCTCCTTCAGGCCTCTGCTGCTCTGATGCATCCTGATCAGAGGCTTTCTGACAGGGAGCTCCGCCGTCTCCCGATAACGTTGTTTCTGATTATTCAAATAGCTGTAAATACATAACTACGCCTCTTGTTGCTTTGCTTAGGTAAGCGACAAACTAAATAATAGAGAACTTTAGAGGCTTATGAAATAAATGTGCTGTACATCGAAACAAGCAAACAACCGTAAGCCTCCATATGGCGCACAGTTCATCTGATACTAAAGCAACGTAAAAAAAGACACGTCTATACAAGAATGGGACTGACTTTAGGCTTCCCAGATATTTTTACTATAAAAAGGGATAATTTCCTGTCCCACGTTTCATTTCCTTTCAGCTAACTGTCAAATAAAGGCCACTGTTGCCAAATAAAAAAACATTCAAATCATTATCTGAGCTGATTGAAAGTCTAACTATTATCAAACATTTTTTTTTGCTCTGTCAGGAATTAAAAAAAGAAGTTGTTTTTACGGCAGGGAAATCCATGCTTTGGTCCCTAACATTAGATGTGGGACAATCAGTGAGGGAGTCAAAGTTTCAAAATCAGTTTCCAGAACCGTCTTTAAGGGGAAAGCTGAGCGCCTTATGGTGGTTTGGTGTCACGCAGCTCCCGTTTCTCAGCACAGCAGCCGCGGCTTCAGCTGGAGGATCGGTCAGAGACGGGAACCCAGTTGGTTCTGGTTCGGTTTGGTCTCCTCCAGTAAGATTTGGAACTGGATCATAGGAAGGAGCAGTGAAACGAAAACTAACAGGTATTTGACATTAAATTACTCAGATGTAGAAAATCTGATCCGGCCTGTTTCCTGTTTCTGCTGCTGCTGCTTCTGGTTCTGGTTCTTTTCATGGTTCTTGACCAAGTCAGGACAGAGGTCTGCTTCAGGGAAGACGCTGTCGACCAATCAGAGGAGCCCTCACAGAAAAGCCAACGAGAAAAACAAAAACAATTTTTTTTTTTATTATTTATTTAATTCACTCAAAAATAGCTTTAAAATTCACACACACAACACTAGCAAATCAATGCATCTTGAATGAAAAGGAGCAGAGAGAAGAGCAATATTATGATATCTGCCCCTTAACTTATCTTGCAATAATTGTGCATCAATTCTGTTACTTTTTCACAGCATTTATATCCATCTTGTCTCAATTATCCATATTTGCTGTAATTACATTTTACAGTATTTAAACAATATTACACAGCATCACTCAAACTCAACTCAAAGTGCTTTACACAGAAAGAAAAGAAAACATGTAAAACACCAAAACCTTTCTGCTTCAAAGAGCGTTGTTTCATCTAAACCACATTCTTCATCTTTGTTCATTACGTTGTCTTTCAGTTAAACTGGGGAAAGCCTCACGATTGAGGATTTCTTTTAAGAAATGAAAATTTTGTGCTGACCTTGTCATGACGAGGCATCTGTGGTTGCATTGAGATAAAACATTGAAGGTGTCGTGTTTGGGGTGAAACTTTCCTAAAAAAAACTACAGCCGGTCAAACGGCAGCAGCCCGATCAGTGTGCGTTCGTCAAACATCTCTGACGATGTGCTTTCAGGACAACAGGGGCCCTTCAGGCCCGTGACAGCCGATAAGTAACGCCGCTGGACGCCTGATTAAAAAAGCAAGTCAAAGGAGGCGCTTTTTGAGGAGGGATTACGACGGAAGGGTTTTTTAGCTTGGTTCAGCACCGTGTCACTTCCAGCCATGTGTTTGATCATTAAAGATGCAAAGTGTGTGCATCTCTGCCTTTTAGCCCGCATCCTAATGACGCCCCTGCTGAATAAGCAAAAAAAAAAAAAAAAAAAAGAGCCAGGGTGATGGAAGGAGGAGAGCCGGACGCAGAGATGGACAGGATATAAGGAGAAGATAAAATCAATGAGAAAATATAATCAACCGCAAAGAAAAGGAGTAAAATTTGGAACTTTGGATGCTTTTTTTTAAGCAGCTGCTTTTTATGTCTTGCATGCACAGCTGCACACACTCGTTTTCCTGTGTTTGTGTGTGTGTGCGTGTGTGTGTGTGCCAGGCGTATGCCAGCTTGTGTGTGTGTGTGTGTGTGTGTGCGTGTAAACAATAGAGTTGATTAGGCGTTGCGTGGAAGTGACAGCGCTGAGGGGAGATGATTAATGATTCTCTGTTTAATGTGATTAGTCCATTAATACCTCCTGTGATGGCTCAGACTGGCTAACACTGGGAAAAGGTCAGCACACACACACCTACACACACACACACTCACACACGCCCACGGTGGATCATTAAGGAGGTCAAAGAAAGGAGATCTGCCTTAGTTTCCCCGTCGAACAACCAGTCGTATTTTTAGCCTTCTTATTTGTTTATTTATTTATTCTTCATTAAAACTAGTTTCCCCGCGCACCGCCAACTTGGACGTCCAAGTTTATATTTATTTGCGAGAGAGCTGGAGCCTGGAAGAAAATGAGGACATGACGTCTAATAATTGCTACTCTTCTAACAACCTTGACAGGAAAGAAGCAGCTGGTGATCAGTCAAATGTCAATGCTCAGTTTCTGTACAACTGAACTACATTTTTAACTTAAAGGCGTAGCTTGAAGCATGGTTTGGTGGAGTTTTTATCAATAGTCAGTGTCTAACCTGGATTAGACAACACTAGGGGTAAAACACAAATGCACCACTGCTCCTTTGATCAATACCCCTCATGTATGTTTTCCTATGTTATAAGAATAAAAAATTGTTAGTTTATTAGATTATTTTGTCTTAAAGAGGGATAGGCCCTGCAAATTATTGAACAAAAACACAGTGTTTGTAAGTGTGCCAGACTATAGCCCAAGGCTAGCTTCCATCTTGCCAGTCCCTTGGCGTAAAAATACAAAAGTCCGCCTGAAAATACACAAGATGATGTAGAGCAACAAACTCCCTGGTAAGGAAGAGGATTAGGGCCACTCAAAAAAAAGAAAGTCTACTCAATTCTGACTTTTTTCTCAGAATTCTGGTGACTTTAATCTCAGAATTCTGAGAAAAAAAGTCAGAATTTAGTAGACTTTTTTTGAGTGGCCCTAATCCTCTTTCATACCCTAGAGAAAAGGCCAGCATGATAAAAGCCAAACAGAAAGCGCTGAATCATTTCAAATAATATTTTGCAGAAACAGATCATTAGCTGTTGTTCGAGACGTGTATTTGGGGGGGGGGGTGATGTTGTGTGAAGGAGGACCAGAACAGACCGCAGTAGAGGTGAAGTGCATCTTTATCTTTGATGAAAGAGAAATACGACTTACAGCGCGCAGCAGAGCCAGGGTAACAAACTTCGACTGCTTAAACACCAAGGAGGAGAGAGGGAAACAGGGCGTGGGAAGCAGGTGGAGGGAATCAGATTATTATGGGACATTAAGGTGAGAGCGATGAAGGTAACGAACTGAGGTAGAATGATAGACAGACAGGGACGAAACGCAGAACTCTAACAGAAACAAGTTACAAACTAACGCCATTGTTATGAATTAACCGCACCCTGTTGCGGTTCTCCCAGGTTTTTCACCTGTAAAAAGTGGTTTTCTCTATTATAGACTTCTGTAGTAATAAAAAAGAGTCTTGAACCAGAAACTATACTTTAACATATTTAATCTAACAAGGCAGAGGGATGTTTACAGCTCCATTACTGGACTCACATACACAACAATGCGAGACGGTAGACATACGGAAGCGAGAGGGGTTACGTCAGTTTATACAGATCAGCAAAGACCTGCTCCAGGATTGGTCCATTCTTCCCATGTTGCCTTTGGGATACGTATCACTGCTAGCCTGATAGAGCCTGGTTCCAGGGAAATCCACGTGTTCATTCTGCCCAGAGATAACTGTTCATTTGTTTATGCGTGCCACATCTGTGAAGTCCTTGGCGTCTGTGAGTAATCTGCTGATTTACTGTTAACCGCCTTTTACAACTCCAGCCTCTGTGATTACATAATCCTTAACAGCATCTGCTAACTAATATTACTAGAATAAGAGTAAACAAACACTAAAGGATGAAAAAACAAGAAAGCATGATCCCAGGACATAATAAATAAGTTGCAAACAGAACAATTCCACGGGATTGAGACAAAAACAATAGTGTCCTCCTGTGACTATCCACTAGTGGTCTAGTTCATGTTTTTGCTAACTTGATTCCAATGGAGATAAAAGCTACACTGTTCAGTTTATCCACCCAGTTTATGATATGAAGTTCTGCTAATACTTATATATTATGATGTAATAGTGGTACTGAAAGGTTAAATACTTAGTGGGTACGCTGTTTTCTGTAAATATGTTGCCAATTTTTCAATTTGACATGAAATTTACACCAGTTGCCGACAACAGTCCAATTAATCCACACATCCCAAGACATCAAAGAAAAACGGTCCAAAAATTAAGCTGTGGATGAAAATTATGGAGTGAAACAGTGAACAAATGTTGCTAAATTGATTAATATAAAAGTAGAATAGGATGTGCAAAAGGGATAAAAATGTGCAAATCAATATTAGCTGGTTTAATGTTAAATGACGGGCCCTGAAAAATTTTTATTCAACAAAAGAATTGGTACGATTAGTAAAACAAAGTTAATGTTGCACAAAAGTTTTACATTGTTTATGGCTACCTTTCTTAAACTTCTGGATATTCCAGAGAGCGACGCTGGAGCCATGACCCAGAAGTGAACAGAACTTCTGGGTCATGGTCCAAGGAGTTGTCCAAGAGCGCTGGTAGAGATCTCCTTAACTACTAACTACATTTATAGTCCGCTTTCTTTGCTCTGAGCCTTCACTGTTTCCACCAATGGGCTTTTTCTCGATTCCTGTGTTAAAATTACCAGTAAAACCAAAACACCCTAAAAAATCAGATGTTTTTTCTGTTACTGATATGCAAGTTAAGGAAACCCTGCAGTGGTGCCAGTCTCTCACCATGGAGAACAATCTGTTTACCACTAAAAACAAGGGGATAACGCCCTGACTTTCTGTTTCTTTCTGCTTTTTGCTGCAAAACTGTATCGTCGCTTAATCCAATCAATCTATTAAACTATTAATAGCTAATAGTTGATTATTAATCAATAATCAACCCTTTAATTGGTATTTCGATGATTTCAAGTATGTATGCAAGTGTGTGTGTGTGTGTTAATCCAACCAATATTGTTAATATGTTGTTCTCATACTCTATTAGCTGCTGTTGACGGCAGATGATTGATCTTCTCATCAGTTTTCCCTTCAACACCCCGCAGTGACTGTTTGTGTAAACGCCACGGAAAAGTGAGGGATCCGCACGTGTTTGTGCGTCCTCAAACCTCCCTTTTACTTTCCGTGTCACCTGAAAATGTTGGCGTTCTCGCCGCTTAAACGTGCTCGTCTGTGATAATACCGTGATTAAAATACGGAAAAGGCAGGCTTGGCTCTGTACGGTTTTCCAGTTCAGTTCACCTTTATTTATCTGGGGCCAGTTCACGACACGCGTCGTCTGGAGACACTTTACAAGGTCAATTCTATCAAATCATACAGACTGATTACTGATGGTTTAAAAGCTTTCTATAGAAGGAAACCCAGCAGATTGCACTCAGACGTTGACTTGCTGCATTCGATCCTCCTAGATGAGCGCGTAGCGACACGTTTTTGACCTTTTCCGGGCCTTGGCAGCATTTTTGTCCCCCTGAAAAGGAAGATTTTGTTGGATGAAGGGCTAACAAGCAGTCTCCAGTATTTAGGAAGATGCCCTGCGATGGGCTGCTGGTGAGCTGTCCAAGGTGCCCCCCCCCCCCCCCGCCATCCCCCCTAAGTGGGTATAGAAAATGGATGGAGGGAAGTTAAATGCCACACTAACTGGAATGAAATAACCAGGAAAACAGCAATAAGTCACATACCCCATGAATTAGTTACAATGCAATCAAAATAAAATGCAAAAATCATACTAACAAAAGCATAACCATGTTTAATGAGAAAACTGACCTAAGTTGACCTGACCTGAGCCTGACCTAAGTCAAAGTCGTCTAAACACTGCAGAAATTCTCCCTGCTGCCCTCTGGAAAGAGGTTCCGCAGCATCCGCTGCAGGTCCACTAGGTTCTGCAAAAGCTTTTTCCCTGCTGCCATCAGACTGTTGAACTGCTGAAGTATAAAAGTGTACCACAGTAGATTCGCTGATTTGCACATTTGCACATTGTATCGTATTCTGCAAAATTGATGCTGCACCTTAACCGGAAACGTACCGCAAAACCGTGTACAATGCAACTGTCTACTTTTAAATCACTGCTGCACCCTACTGCATATTTGTCTACATTTGGTTTACATTGTTTACATTTCAACTGCCTACTGTTCACTGCTGCACTTTATCCGGAAGTAAATTGAAATTTATCCTGTAAGTGACTGCGATTGATCACTGCACTTTTCCTGTACTGTAATTCACTGCAAGGTATCCTGTAAAGTTACTGCAATATTTCTGAGCTGTGTGAAAAACGAAATTTCGTTCTGTATGCACTCTGTGTATACAAAATGACAATAAAGAAAGTCTAAGTCTAAGTCTCTCTAAATAGAACTAAAAATAAGTAAAAATGTTCTTGAAATTAGTGCATTTGTCTTTGATTTGAGCAGGTAAACATGATTATCTGCCAATGGAGAGAGTAATTTTTACCCCTAAAATAAGATAATTAGATATAATTCACTTGAAATAAGTTGATGGAGATGAGTTGTTCCTATTTTAAGTGCAAAAATATTATTTCATTGGCAGATTATCTGCTTTACCTGCTCAAACACAGTACAAATACACTCATTTCAAGAAATTTTTAACTTATTTTAGTTCTGTTTTTGCAGTAAAGTAAATGGAAGACTGTGGACCTGTATGGTGCGCAAAATATAAAAAGACATTTATTCATCACCTGTATACCTGCTTATCTGTGTAGGGTTTCATTGCTATATGTGGCAGAACTCTAACCCTTCACATCCTTGTCCAGCCGTGGATCACGGTGTAAGCTCGATGCTTCAGGGAGGCTCGTATTCAGACCAGAGGAGGAACCCGGTCAGAGCTGTTGGGCAAATGTTGGAGCTAAATTCAGGGCAAAAACTGGAAGACAATCTGGTAGTGAACTGAGACTGAGGTGAAGGTTGCCTTCCCAGCAGAACAACCACCAGAAACAGCCAGACAGAGCTAATGTAAAAGTCCAAGGTCCAGACCTAGAAACCGATAAGAATATGTGGCGAGATCTCCTGTAATTGCAGTGAAAAGGTAGCTTTACAAAAATGTTGACGGGATATAAATCCACATTGGACATTTAAGATTTTATATTAGGAAAATAAAACAAGGATCCATTACTTCCCATCTCAGAACTACGCAGCACTTTTCTGTGGGTCTGTCACCTGAAATTGCCATAAAACACGATGAAATGTTTGGTTGACCAAACATTTGACCAAGTGTGCTCTCTGCATGCTCACCCTTCTGGGTTTGGTGCTGAAGTTTCTCTGGTACCTTCAGCAGCTTCTGTCAGCGAAAAAAGAGGAGCAGAGGATCTTTGTTCGGAGACTTTTCAACGACCTTGAAGGGTGCGGCCTTCTTTGAACGGCAGCAGGACATGGGCGACACCAACCGGGCGCCACTATGCCACTATCAGTGTCGTCTCTAAGAGTTTCTCCACCTTCTGCTCTCGGTTTAGCTGGTTCTCAGCTTGCTTTGACGTTTTTGGCACCGTTTGAATCGCTCGCTCCTTTGAGAGTATATTTCTCCCCGTTTAAAGTTAGCGCAGCTTTGTAAACGGGGATCAAAGCCTGTCCCGTCTGCAGTCTTTGTGATTCGAGCTGGTGAAACAAGGACGCCTCCCGTCTAGAAATCTCACCTGCCGCAGGTGCGGCTTTCCAGGCCGCTGTGTTTTATGGAGCTCACCTTCAGAGAGGCCCGGCAGGGCCTTCGGGGAAGCCTTGGCAGCCTAACACAGCCAATAACTCACCGCGGCTCTCCAGCAACGCCGTTAAGACTCAATTATTTTCTGCCTCGGTTGCGTCCCCAGCAGCGCCGGAGGAAACCTCAGAGTCTCTGCCACGCGAGCGCCAACTTTCAGCGGCTTAAAAACCTCCTCTCCGCTGATCAATCCCCCCTCCCAGCTCCTGTCTTGGCGATTAAAGCCGCAAAACGCTTTCAAGTCGGCAACGGGCTAACGAAGTTTTACGGCTAACGAGGCCGTTATCTATATGGGAAAAGTTAAGCTATATGTTGAACTGCATTATCTGAGGAGATCGCACTTTCAAAGAGTCACTGTTGCTTATCCAATCACACAGCAGTCAGCTTCTCTCTCCCTCCTTTTTGTTCCTTTTTCCCCCCCAATTTATCTCTACCTCTCACGCTTTCCCTCGATCCCACTCCCCTCCTCCTCCTCTTCCTCGTTCCTTCTTACATCCCGCTCTTTCCTCCCTCTCTCTGAATCAGATCCACAATTTGCTGTCACTACCCCTCAAATCTGCTTTATCTCAGTTAAAGAGTGTTGATCCCTTTTTGCTCCAGGAACCACAGCGTCAAGCTTATGCGAAACACACACACACTCTCACACACACTCACGCACGTTTTAATTAATACATAGATTTAAACCGCGATGCCTGCGTGGCGTAGTGATATACACCCCTGCTAGTTAAAAGTCTTTTTTTTTTTTATTGCTTAATCAATGTTGAAATTAATATGATTTAACTCCCGACCCCTCCTTACACACACACACACACACACCAAACACACACGCGCGTGCGCGTCGGCTGGGTTATTAATTATAACACTAATTAACCTACAGTAATGATTTGGCCCCTGTGTTTGTGTGTGGCGGCGCGCGCCAAAGAGACGGAGAAATTACGTGTGAGCATTAAAACAGTGTGTGTGTGTGTGTGTGTGTGTGTATGCTCATGTAAATATATGTTAATTTGATTCCCAGATATGATGGATTATAGCAGCTTACGATAACGACAGAGAAACTTCTCTTCAAAGCTCCCCCCCCCCCCCGTTCGTTTCCATAATTCTGTTTGGCACTCGGATCAATACGGTTTTCCGAGGCGAATCCGTAATCGGAGCTTCGGTCCAGATGCTTTCCTTCTTCCTTTGCCATTTCCCTGTCCCCCATTGAGTTTTTATTAATTTAATTATTGTAGTTTTGAGGAAATGAAAACAGCAGCCCCCCTCCTGGGGGCCCAAAGTGACCCCCACCTGATCCCAGCGAGCCAGCTTTGGTTTTGATTTATTCCGCTGAAGGTAGTTTTCCTTTGCTTCTTTTTTTTTTTTTTTTTTTTTTACAGTGTTCCCAGTTTGGCATCAATGGTTTTACTGCGTATCTACAAGGTTGAATGCTGCACTCAAGGGCGATTTCTTCAAACAAACATTTATTTATTTTTGAAAGCTTTCTGTTCCTTACTTCCTTCTGATAAATTATTTGGAGTTGTGAAAAAGTGTCTGGCCCACACACTATCTGGTGTTTTGTGGCACTTAGAATAAATATTAGACAAAAAAATGACCCGACTAAAATCCAGCCCAAACCAGTGTGAAAAAACAACAACAATGAATCATCTCACAGGATCCTCTCTGACGACACGAAGTAGGCCAAAAGGTCTCAAGGAGCAACATATGTGGTTCCAATCTGTAGGAAGTCCCAACATCTAGAACAGAACCACGTCCAAGGCTTTGTGACTCCAGCAAACAGCAGAGAGAAATTATGTCCACAAGTAGAGAGCAGATGGAAAACCGTCCCAGAGACGGCCAAAATGATTCCAACAGAGCACCGACCACTGGAGGTGATAAAACACCACAGAACGAGGCAGGTGAGACGGCTCTGTGTGACAGCAGGAGGGCATACGGCTTCATTGAGCTGATGTAACGCTTACAGAAAAGTCCAGCGAGGTATTTAGAATGTATGAATTACTTCATTAGCATTTTTGCTCAATCATATTCGCAGTTACCCAGGTTGCCCTGCGCTGTAGTTCGCTTCCTGTTTTTGAATCAGAATGAGAATCAGAATCAAGTTTAATCGCCAAGTAGGTTTGCACTTACAAGGAATTTGACTTTGGTAGTGATGGTGCAGACAAAAAATAAGAATACAGTGAAATAAGAAGAAAAAGGATATATACACGGAAGCTGTATACTGTGAAGCGGCCTCTGGTCCGCTTGGCATTCACATATGTATCCGAACCGCTGCCGAGTTCAGTTAGACCGAGCCGAGACCTAGGGTTTCGCTTTTTCGGTCCGAATCAGAGCTCGATTGTGCCCCCCCCCCCCCCCCCCAACCCCAACCCTGCATGGATAAGAGGGTTATGGTAATGGATGGATGGAGGGATTCACTGGACTACCAAGGCAGAAGTGGAACTTTTACAAAAGTGGGCTTCGCTTCCCGTAACATCGGGTGTAAGTCCAAATAAAAGTCTGATTCCTGGTTCAAACAGAGTTTATATAAATGGGATCAATGAGAAATAAAAGGTTTCACGACTGTTGACACTTCCTGTAGCGGCTAAAAAACAGGCAACAGTGTCTAAACCGGCACATCCGTATTAGAAAAAGCAGCGGGTGTTGGGCCAAAATGTGAATAAATCAAGACCTAAAGACACAAAAATGTTCCCACGCGGCAGGACTCCAGTCGTGGAGCCTTCGCTGCACTAAGAGGGCCTTTAAGTGAAAGGAGTCGAGTGGAGCTCCAATGCAGGCAATCGTTTCTGTTGCCACACAGAGTTGATGAATGTAAAATGAAATATATTTGTTAAACTTTATCCTGAACAGACGACTCAGACGTCATATATAGCCATCAAACAGTGGAATCAGCTCCCAGTCAGTGTGAAGCTGTCTGCTGACTAGAAACCTTTTTCTAAAAACTTTTTCTAAAAACTTACAGAAATATTTAAGTGAAAAACCATTCTGTCTGCATCCATCCAGGCAAATAATATTTATGTACTTAACTACAAGTACTGTTATCTATTTATTTATTTTACAAATCATGATCTCCTTTTAACTTAGACATGTTAGTCATGTTGTACAGATATAATGTATAATATTTTAAATGTCATTTTTATAATGTAATGTGTTTTTTTAATGTCATAAACCTGCGCAGGGACTCCAGATGTAAACTAGCAATAGCTAAATCTGGTACAAAGCATCTTTTTTTTAAAAGAATAATGTATTTTGTGCATTTTCCCTGCCAAATAAACCGACAAAAAAATAGTCCAGTGTATCCTAAAGCTTTCTGTTGTTTAAATAGAGCAATTCTATTGTTCCAATATCCATTATGTGATATTGTCATCTTACACTGAAGTATTTTAAACAGTGAATTCTCTCTTGCCACACATTTCCAACTTGTTCTAACTGCTTTGTGTTCAGCTTTAATTAAAGTAAATCTTACATTGATTCAGCCTCACTTCTAGAGTCAAAGGCGGACATCAAAACCCAGTTTGTAGTTCGAGTTCTAGCTTTCATCCGGAGTTCCAGCTTTTTTTCCTCCACTGGTTTTATTCATCACTAAGAAGATTATAGGTTGGCATCAAAATCTTTGTCAGAGGACACATTTAGAGGAAGAACTGTGAGAGTTGCGCATAGAAATGTTCTTCTTTATAGGAAAATGTCTAAGGAAAGGTAAAAACTTGCTTTCAGTGGCCTCCGAGATTTCAGTTTCACCAAATCCGTGACGGTTAACGGCTTTTACCTATCAAGTCTGACGACCCCAAAGCGCTTTACACTACGTTCAGTCATTCACCCATTCACACCCTGACGGTGGTGAGCTATGTTATCAGCCACAGCTGCCCTGGAGCCAGAGGCGAGGCTGCTGTACATCGGCGCCACCGGGCGAAGGTTCTTGCCCAAGGACACAATGACCAAGACGGTCGGAACGGGGGCTCAAACCAGCAACTCCCCAGTTACAGGACCAACTCCCTAACTCTTGCGCCACCGTTGCCTCTCACCAGCATGATGATCCTTATTACATAAAAACACGACGCAGGGCCTCAGTTTGACACCACTCCTTCTAAAATGCCAAATTTTACCGACACTATGTCCGTTCCTTGAGACATCTCTTTTTCTTCCTTAATCCGTTCGCTTCATCTTCTGTCGTCACGCTGCTGTTTTTTTGTTCCAGTTTTATTAATGAGATCTTCTTGCTTCCTCTCTCTTTTTTTGTTGTTTATACTCCCCTTGCAAACGCACACATACATGCACTCCAGCAGTGGTGCAGCGTGACAGCCAGGCTGACAATAGGTGGCTGTCACCGTGATTGATGGCACTGATTATGTGTTAATAATTAAATAAACAGTAAAGACAAAAATGCACTGGAGTGCCCTGTGTATTGATACACTAACCATATAGATGATCTATATAAAGAAAAGCAGCAAATATCTTCAGTTTCTTGTAAAACTGTTGTAATAACAATAATAATAAAACATGTTTTACAGTTTTCTAGTTCATAGATCACTCCCAGAAATGATGATTTCAGGCATAGTGACATTTAAATTTTTTTTTGTTTTGTTTTAAATAACCTGGATGACTAATGTAACAACTGGTTTATCTTTGGCACACAGCCCAGATCCCTAGAGAGAAGACGCCACTCATTGTCATTGTTCCTGCAGGAGTTCAAAACTAACATTTCTTGATCCTTGAAGGTCCTGAGTGGCCTGCTGGGATCATGAGCAGTAGGGTAATGCTACTAGAAACAGGTGATAGACCAGCTGTAAAAGCCAGTTTGGCACTTCAACTGAGTAGACTTCTGGCTCTGGTCTACTCTGCATACCCAGAACCAGAACCAAACATGGAGAAGCAGCATTTAGGTTTTATGCTCCACTTTTCTGGAGCAAACTCCCAGAATTCTACCCGAGTTCTTTATGAAGGTTTACAACTTATTTGTTTAGGGTTGCCTGGTGTAGTTCACTGAAACTCCCTTAGATTAAGTCTGTAGTGCAACCTATCTTGACCTACTGCTGCTATTCCACTGCCATGCGCTTTCCTCTGTGTGTTTTCTTTTCTTATGTTCTGTTCATGTCCAGCACTGTTGTGACGGAGGAGCCGTCACGAGCCGGGACGTAGTTATAAGTCCGCGTCAGCATGCGAGCACACCTGCACACACATATACATAGGCACATACACCATCTCTAACTTACCTTTTGTTGCAGCTAAACTAATGCGGTTCATCGTGGGTGCACACACGGTGTTCCTGCTTCAGTTAGCATTCATCCTAACCTTTTATTTTCAGTTTCAAACATTTTCCCCGTTCTGTTTTCAAGCAGGCTTATTGCTGGACTGTGGTGTGCTGGGAAGGAGTCACATGATGACGTGATGTCATCAGAAGTACTGAGTGTTTTGTTAAATTGGGTACTGTATTTTTGATTGTAAGTTTATTTAATTTTACTCATTATTATTTTGTATACTTTAATTTATTTGAGTTAGAAGTAATTGCTTAGTTGTTCTAGTTTGTTTGTTTGTTTGCTTGTTTGGACTTCCTGTGGGCGGAGCCTGTGGCTTTAAAAGCAGGGCTCTGCTCCACATGGAGGCAGTCTGTGGTTAGACTCCAGAGAATTCACACGGAGGGTGAATGACTGTAACATGGAAGGTACTGTTTTTTTGTTTTTTGTTTATTTAACCTGCCTGGATGTTCTTGTATATATTCTGCACCTGCCATCTTTGGCTCACCTGAAAGAAAAACTGAATAAATTCCACTAAAGTGATCTCCGGCCTTGGCCAGTCATTTATGTTTGACCAAGCATAGAAGAATCCCGTCACAACTGTGAATTGTCTTGTTACTGAAATGTGCTTTACAAATAAACTTGCCTTGTCTTGTTGTAAAGTACGTAGTTTTCAGGCATTACCTTCTCTTCATTGCAGATACCCAGAATACGTAGATGGAGCTCCATGATATCTCACTGAGCTTTACTTCCTCACCATCCCGACACAACACAGCCCCTACATTTAGCTTTACTACTACAGTTTTCCAAATCAATATTAAGGGTTAATGGCCCATTTATGCTCCCGTTTTATGCACAAACATTACTGTCTTCAAGCTCTCCATGCTTTTATTACAGCTGTTAGGCCATCTTAGCCACTAGAGGACAGTTGTGAGTTAGCTTCCTAATGTAGCGTAAAATAGCAAACATTGCAACGGTGGAGGAAACTTTAATTAATGTATGTTTGTTAAAAAAAGGCATAAATACATGCCCTGCATTAAACAGAGGTGGTCTGCTTGGGTGTTAAACGCATCACAGTGTGTGAACATAGGCGGAGATCACGGGGGGCTGCAGGGGGGCCTGGACCCGCCCAATTCATTGTCCTGCCCAATAAATCATGAGATGAATCTATATTTTCAAATAAAAAAACATAAACATAAAAAAAACAGAGAAGGAAATCCACCATTCGTCTAGCCGAACAATGCATTCATACCCCCACTTATTGTTGGCTCAATGGTTCATTGCACCAGCAGTGATTTTATCCACTTCTCCACATAATGAACACTGGACGGCTGGAATTAAACCACATTTTGTTCGCTTCATTACTTTGGTTGGATCTTGTGACAGTCTATATATTTTCTATATTTTTATAACATTTAACCCTCTAAGTAATACATTTTGAAAAACTCTGAAGGTTTCTATCGCACTTGAGCTACACTGTGCCAACCCTCACCTCCCCATACCCCACAAATAGGTACAAATAGCAATTATTGGTGGATGACCTCCATTAGGGCCATCTTGCCTTTCATTTGAGGTTTCTCAAGAGGCCTGGAGCCCCCGATGAGCCATGATAGATAATATTAAAACAAAAAAACAACATAAATATGAGACACAATTACCTCATGCAATGCCTGCTACATTTTCTTTATATCATAAAGCAAGAGGTTATTTCATTATGACACTAAGAGCTGCTGTATCAACTGTTTGTCTGTAATTGAAACAGTTTTCAGCTCTGGAAACACGCAGAAGTGACGGCAAGTCTAAGTGGGTAATTGCATTCAAGCAAGCAAACTAAGATCAGCTATAAGCTATGTCTGGCTCTGAAAGCATCTCTACTTTTGATGAACTGAACAACACTCTCCACTCTGCATTCATTTGCATGGTCATAAACAGGAATTCACTAATAGCGCAAGAGATTCAAAAATCCTTCATCCATCGCCGTTTTTCAGCTTTTGCTGGACTTTGATGCACAGTCCTGTGGAAACAACACCCGGCTGAATGGGCGCAACTTTTCAAGTGCGTGTTTTTAAAAGAAAAATAAATATAAAGAAAAAGTTGAAAAGTTTTTTAGGTGGAGAAAAAAACAAAAAGGGTGGAAACAGTAAACGGAGTATTTTAGTATAAACAGAAAGCAGGACACGACAGTAACCGACGGCAGCCATCATCAATCAGAGTTTGAAGACATCGCTGCTGGCAAAGACGACAGGAACAGAGAGAGCAGGGAGCACTGGGATGAAGGGATGGGAATGCTGAGAGAGTATGAGCTGCATATAAATAAAAAGAAGTGAGAGAGTTGTTTTAACTTCTTTTTTATGAAGACGGCTGAGATGAAGGGGGAGAAGAGGAGTGGAAAGAGAGAGGGAAACAAAGAGTTGTTGTTTTTTTGGCCTCTTTAACTGTGTTAAAAAGGAATTAGGACAATGACTGGTCACCTTGAGACCTGCGCCGTGACTCTGGTTTCTCCTCCTCCTCCTCCTTTACTGTAAAACCAAAAAGCAACACAGCCTGTGGATGAAAAATGCTGGAATCAGTAGAAGGACCAGCTGATTTTATACCAACTCTCTGAAATGATTGCAACTCAGAGCCGACCAAACCGAACCGATCAAATCGCCCCAGGAGTTTACTTCATGAACCCTATTCCAAACACATTTTGTATTCGGTTTGAGCGTAAACGGG